>NC_056744.1:460925994-461225994 GCF_019279795.1 Protopterus annectens | reverse complement strand
GGGTCCGCCATTGGTCAGCCGATTGACAGTACACAGCTGTTGACCCCATCAATGCGCACAGTTATCCTGCCAATACACCCTTTGTCACCAATGTCCCTAGGTGATGGACAGCATACAGTGGGCATTGACCAGGGTAATGTGGTATCTGTGGCACATGCCTCCCCACACAGCAGCCATGGGCATGGCCCAGAAATGGTACCACACAGACAGATGTCCAGGGGTTCTCGTGGGAGCATCCGTGGGTGTACTGCCCCTGTCAGACCTGCCCACAGAGGTCTTACAACCTCAGCTATGTTTCAGGCTGTCATCAGGCACAGTCACATATGGAACGGTACACCAGATAGGGTCTGAGGGAGCTGACAGCATGTCGCACAGCCATGGCTGACAGTATGCGTGACATTGCGGCTGCCATCCGTGATTTCACCGATGTCATAGACAGACGTTGTGGAGACATATTAGACCGGTTCCACAACTACAAGTCCATGAGCCAGGGTGATGGTGGGCGGTTGAGGCGTCGACGTGGCCGTATGCCAGCAACAGCAGCAGCTGGCAGTCGTCGCAGACGACAACAGGCCGCTCCGCCTCAGTGCCAGCAGCAGCCCCAGCAATGCTGGGTCTGTGCTGTCATCAGACCGCCCCAGGAGACCACGCGTGCGGCTCTGGCCAGGCCCGACAGGGATCTGTGTCCAGTCAACGAACACCTGCTTCTGATGACAGTACCCAGTCTGGGTTGGTACTGGATACGGTCCGTAGCACCCCTGCAAGGCACAGGTACCGTGTCCGTGGCCAGAGACACTGATCTGTATGACCTGGCAGGTACAGTCTGTGGCTGTCCACAAACACCAGTATATGGCAGCCATGAGGTGGAACTGTGTGCATCCATACACACATGCAAATTGACAACACCTAGGGCTACCGCATACACGCACACACTGCATCAACATTGCCCCACCTTGTACTGCTGTCCCTCACCAACACAAATACACATACATGTCAATCGGTGGTATCGCTGGCTGACTCAGGCATACCAAGTTCACACCCTGTGCATATGATGAAACTGTGCCACCTCCTGCAATCTGTAACAACTGTGCAGGTACAGGTTAACATGTTGCTGATGCACAGGGTGACCACATAGATGTGTAGTAATAGTATCATGTTGTTAACAGTACTGTGTGCTGAATTAATTGTGGGTATATCACAGCATGCCTGATGCAGTAAGTGTGTGATTGTCATGTACTGTTGTCTACACCCATGGTAATTACCATAGTGTATCATCTGCACATGTTGGCATACTGGTGGTAATGATGTCAACAGAAGGCTACATACATAGGTAGCACAGGGATAAGGTAATGAATGTAGTAATACAATGATGGACATGTAAATTGCAAGTGGCATGTTGCCCACACTGGACTCTGCAATGCAGATGTTTGAGGATGTTGATATGTGTGCAGTACTACACGACTGGTACAGGACACACAGGAGCACCCTAGCACTGCATGCTCACATCTCATACCATGCTAGACAGCCCCAACACACAAAACTAACTGTCACAGGAGGGAGAGTCCCCATATATGTCAGGGATACTGTGGTGGCAGGCCAGGTAGCATACATCCTACTAAGTATGGAACCACTGAGTGAAGGCTCAGTGTCTGTTATTTGACATGTGAATTACTGCAGGTATGAGCACATGGGTTTCCATCCAGTTATTGTACATCCTGACAGTACATGGTCTGCACACTTGTGTGCGCTGAGACTGGACCCTAGCCATCTGACCCGTGTATTTCCATGTACATGTGCATAGTGCCTGCATATTTGCAGTGTTGCCTACTGGAAGTGGTACAGCTTGTTTGTTGTACAATGGACTACATGCAGCCCTGTTTACTGTAGCTTTGTTTGCATGCATGTTTGCTTGCAATTACCCTGGAATACTGATCACACCTGCAATGCGTAGTTATAGAGCTTCTGTGGACTCCTAGTGCCATCTGCATAGCTACTATATGTATGTCCATGTCCCACTTGACAGGATGTCACTGTTTGTCCTGTTCACATGTACATTGCCTGTGACAGTGCATATGACTTACCTGGCATGTGTCCACGTGAGCAGTCATATATGCTACTGCTAACTAATCACAGGCACTACACCTTCACATATTCATCTTCTGTTGAACTACCTGCTTCGCTAGGGATGGCCTGCACCTGTCACCTCTGGGCTTTCAGATATTGGCAAAGGCTCTTGCTACCTCCATAGTGCCTATGTTAGGCAAGGCTCAAATGACAAACCCACCTTCATAGGTATCACAAAGGATAAGAAACTAAGAGTAATGCTACCCAACACCAGAAGTCTAAACCACCAGATGCATGCACCCGAAACTCTCCTTGGCATGGAGAACATTGATATCTGTGCAGTAACAGATGCCTGGTTCAGGGCTACTGAGAGCACACCAGCACTACCAGGTTTAACCTGGTTGATTTCTTTGAAACAGTCACCAAGGCCATTGACGAGGGGAAGGTGGTTCACACAGCCTACCTGGACCTCGCAAAAGCCTTCACAACAATACCCCACTTGGGCATTCTAGAGAAGCTCACCAGCTTAAATATAAGCCCCTATGTCACTAGATGGATTGCACAGTGGCTCAAGGACAGAACCCACATGGTTAGAATTGCTGGAGCCATGCCAGACTCCAAACCAGTTACGAGTTGTGTCCCACAAGGCTCAGTCCTGGGACCTCTCTTGTTTGGTATATATTTATTGGAGGTACAGGCCAACAAGGATGGACTGTGGCTGACCAAATATGCAGATGACTGTGAACTGGCCACCATAATCGACTCTCCAGCCGACACAAGCATCTTCCAAAGGGGCATCATAGAAGCAGACAACTTGTGCCAGAGCCATGGCCTTCAGCTGAACAGTGTTTAGAAAGGGAAATGTGCATCCTGTAGTCTGTTCTCCTAGTTGCCAAAAGGGACATTTCCCTCACACACAATTGCACACACACTAACCCCCCTCAGCCAAACACACACACTTGCAGGATTCAAACCCCTACCTATGTTATGACACTTGAGATGGAAGCATTAGCAGACCGCGCTATTCACATTACTGGGAGGTTTCCTTTCTCCTGCTATACTTATAGAGTGCTGACATCATCAGTGTTTAGAAAGGGGAATGTGCATCCTGTAGTCTGTTCTCCTAGCTGCCAAAAGGGACATTTCCCTCACACAAAACTGCACACACACGAATCCCCCTCAGACAAACACACACACTTGCCATTTGCAGGATTCAAACCCCTACCTAACTATGTTATGACACTTCAGACGGATGCATTAGCAGAGCGCGCTATTCGCATTACTGGGAGGTTTCCCTTCTCCTGCTATACTTATAGAGTGCTGACATCATTGGTGTTTAGAAAGGGGAATGTGCATCATGTAGTATGTTTTCCCAGTTGCCAAAAGGGACATTTCTCTCCCACAGACTTACACACACACCAACCCCACTCACACACACACACACACACACACACACACACACACACACACACACACACACACACACACACACACACACACACACTGAGCATTTGCAGGATTCAAACCCCTACCTAACTATGTTATGACACTTGTGACAGACGCATTAGCAGAGCGTGCTATTCGCATTACTGGGAGGTTTCTTTTCTCCTGCTGTACTTATAGGGTGCTGACATCATCGGTGTTTAGAAAGGGGAATGTGCATCCTGTGGGGAGGCAGACGCCCACACTCTGGCTAAGCTGTCATTCCCTAGGGCAAACAGCCTAGTGTTGACCTCTACACCCATATGTTTAATTGTCAAATGCACATTATTTGTTGCTGATAGACTGTTTGCACATCTTTATTGCCATAACATTCCCTGTTTGTATGAACAACTTGTGCATCTGTGGAAGATGTTTGCATATGGGAGGGATCCACTATATCACGTATGTCTCTGTAGTCATTTAACTGTGTGCACTGGGCAGACTGCTGTAATGTGGTTGGTTCCTGGAATAACACATAAAAATACCAGATATGTGTGTCCAACTGCTAAACTGAGATTTGGCCTAAGTGTGTGAATATGCCCAGTTCAGCCTTCCCATGGCATGTTGTCTGACATATGTCTCATTTATCAAAGTGTGTGAGCATTCCATATGTTGAACTCTGCAGCCCACCACATTTGTGGATGAGTGTGAACTTCAACAAATATCACCAGTTTATGGTTGTGTGTTGTGTGTCATGTTGTGTAGTTACTGTACAACTGCTTTGTGTGTGAACACAACAGGATTATACTGTGCCTGCAGTGTTTGCATGGGATACTTTGCATACAGTTGTCAACATCCTTTCACACTGACCTAACACTGTAGTACTGTATAGTGTACTGGTAGTACTTTGACTGTGGTGGACAGTATCCTGGGCTTTAGTGCTATCACTGCTTTACATTTCGATAGTGAGCACAACAGCCTGGTTAGGGGCCAGTTGTGTACATCTGACCATGTTGCATTCTGTTCAGATATGAACTACTTAAACCAGGCTTGTCCAACATTGGTAGTGTATTCCACAACATAAGTGTACATTTGCAAACACTAGCGATGTGCCCTAGTCCATGTCTAATGCTAGTTGGAGAGTGTGTTTGTCCTTCAACACACATTGTAAGTGGAGTTTGCCATGACATATTTCATGGTTAGTATACTGTGCCTCTGTCTACCTGTGACATGACAGTGATACCCAGGATAAAGCTACCATCTCCCATCCACTCATCAAGATTCCTATTGAGGAAAAATTGATAAGTGACTCTATGGGTAGCCTGTACTGGGAGTTCACTCATGGGTAGGGGTGGCTTCTGTGTTATGGATCATGCAGTACAGCTTGTCCTATGTAAGTCAGTGCTGGGGTTCAGGTCTCTCATGTGCATAGCTCACTGCCATTAAGATTGTACAAGGTGCAGCATGTTTATTGATACCAGCAACACAGGTAACACATGGCATCTGTGCAAGCTCTTTGATACTCCTGGTGAGGTACTGTTGGGGACTTTACGGTTGATGGAGGTGTCTGCTGAGGTACATACCACAGGGGCTATTGTAGTCAATTGTACCGCTGATGGAGGATGACTGCAGAGCCACAATGACCTCCCCTTATCTAGATTTGACAACCTTCATGATTAGGTGAGTATATGGTATGTTTCTGTAAACACTACAGCACATGTTTGTCCAATGCAGGATATCTATCACCTTGTGTCCCCAGGTCTCTCATTACATGTTAACTACATAATGGGTTAACATCTATGTGGTAATTGGTGGGCACTTACTGTATATCCACGAGGGTTGACTATACACTTTTCTGCAATTAGCTTGCTGACATGGCTATGGCACCAGTTGTCTGTTTCTATGTGGCCCTTTTGTGGGATGCTTGTGTCAGCTGGTGGATCATATATGGTGAGCAGTTTGTAGTCCTCTGCAAACATGTTCAGACACAGTCCTTCCATGTTTGCCTGTACCTATGGGACATATATACCAGACGAGGGAGATCCCAGGACCAAGCCTTGTGGGATGCCAGTTATATCTGGTTTGTAGTCTGACATGGCTGCAGCATGTCTGTTCTGTCCTTGGTCTGGTTTGCAACCCCTCTACTGACATAGGGGTTTATATTTAAGCTGGTGAGCTTATCTATAATGAACACGTAGGGTATTGTATAGAAGCCTTTGCAAGGTCCAGCTACGCTGTGTGGACCACATTGCCCTCATCAATGACCTTAATGACTGTTTCAATTGAGTCAAACATGTTTAGGGGCAGGATCTGCACTTAAGAAAGCCACACTGGGTAGGGTCCGGTGTCAGTAGGTCCCCAATATCTTTATGTCTGTGGTACATGCTGATCCTTTCCATAGCTGTGCAGACCGAGCTTCTCAGGATTCTGGGGTAGTAGTTTTCAGTATCCATTCAGGCAACACCTTTGTTGAGAAGGACCACTGTTGTTGTACACTGCTCTTTGGGTACATATTCTGTGGTAAGGCTGACATTGAGCAGTAGTGTGATTTGGCATTCCATTCATCTTGGAGTCCATGTTGCACTCAGCCCAGGACACCATCTCATACCATTGCTGCTGTGTGTTTTGCTTTGTAGATGCTGGCTGTTACCTCAGCATCTGCAATGTCAGGGGGCCAGCAGTCTGCTGGGATAGATATTCTGCATTCTGGGGTTGCACTGCACCTGCCAGGATGTATGTTGGCAATATGTGTGTGTGTTTGTGATATTTGTGTGATTCAGAGCATATCTGTGAATTCCCAGCATGGTTCCTACCATCAGTTGTGAAAGCCTTGAGATTATCCTTAGTGTCCTGTACAATTTGTATCTTCATAGGTTCATAGGTTCATACTAGGCTATCCACCCTAGGGCATTTGTTAGCCTAGCCAGAGTGTGTGTGGCTTTTGCCACCCCTTGCTATGTGAATATTATGGCCATTTATGATTTGCTTTGCTGTGCCTCTGTCTGGACATGACACAGTGAAGACCCCCAGTGTAACTCTACAATCATCCATCCACTTGGCAAGATTCCTGTTGAAGAGTGTCAGTGAGGGGCTCTGCCTAACATGGAGTGGGATTCTGGTCCAGGGTGTGGGAGTCTCTGGATTATGTATCTGTCCCCCAGCACATCCTATTTCATTATTTGTTGAGGTTGACATCTCTCACTCTCACAGCTCCGATGGCTTTGAGTTTTCTGGGGTGGAGCATGTCCATTACTCCTGTGTTGGGCATGGCCTTCTACAACAGGCATGCAATGCCTCTGTGTAGGCAGTATGTGACTGCATTCAGCTGGGGTGTCTACAGCCAGGCAGCATATGACATGCATTTAAGACCCTTTATCCTCTTGGTGAGGTACCTTTGAGGTCTTTCTAACTGCTGCAGGTGTCAGGTAAGGTACATCCCATATGAGGCATTGTACTAGATTATGGGTGTGATAAGAGAACAGTCTAGGGGCACAATGACCTCTGTTGACGTAGATGTGAATCCTTTCCTGATACGGTGTCAAATGTAGACAGTCTTCCTAGCCACATTGGCAATGTGAGTGTCACATAACAGGTTACTGTCCACTTGTGTCCCTAGGTCCCTGATTACTCCTTCCATACATAATGGTTTACCACCTATGTGGTAATTTGTTGTACCTTGTTTAGTATTTGGTGGGACATTCATACTGTCCAGTGTCTTCAGGACGGCTGGGTGGGGTTCCTGTGTGTGAGAGTGTGGCCTGTAGCATGCTACAGACTGTACAGCAGTCTTGCCTACAGTTAGTTGCACATGGGTGGACTCCAATGCCTTGTGCATTGTCAGTTACCTGGACGTATGGGTGTCTGTGCTGAATATGGATACTCACCCTCCTTTTATGTTTTGTTCCAGGTTTTGGGGCCATGACACATGATATGTGGTATAACCTGGTAGTGCTGGTGTGCTGTCAGGAGGCTTGCAGCAGGTTTCTGTCACTGCACAGACATCGATGTTCTCCATACTGGGGATGGCCTTGGGAGCATGCATATTGGGGTTTACACATCTGGCATTGGTCAGCATTACCCTTATGTTTCTTTCCACTTATGTTTTCTAGGGTGGTGGGTTAGTCTTTTCAGCCTTGCCTACAAAAGTCTCTATGGAGGTGGCAAAGGCCTTATCCAATATCCAGACGCCCAGGGGTAACAGGTGCAAGCCATCCGAAGAACAGCTGCGTGGCTTGTCAAGCATGACATCCCAAGCAGACAGACATTGGATCACCTTGGAATGACACCAGTAAGTGTGCCACTTGCTATGACTGATCATTCCGTGTTTGTACTGTGGCATTATTCTTGGTAAGGATAGGATGCTGCAAACGGTGAGTGTCATACTGGCCTGGACTACATAATCAGAGAGCTCATCTATGTCTCTTTTCATGTAGTCTAGGGAGGTACATCTCAGGTCATTCACACCAGCATGGACTGTGACTGCATCATATTTCTACTTGCTTTGGAGTGACCTGCATACTTCTGTCATGTGGTGTATTGTGGCAGCCTACAGGCAGCTTACTGTACCCTTTCCCTTGTTCAGTCTGGTGTGCGGGACAGCAGTGTGTCTGACTATGGAGTCACCTATTACAACTGTATCAGGCATGTTGTTTCTCCTTCTGGCCTGTGACTGTTTGGCACACCAGCTTTGTGTACTATGTGTTGCATGTGCTATGTTTGGAGGTTGTTTGATTGGGTGTCTGCTTTAGAGGCCTCTGTTGGTGTGCTGTGTTTGTAATTTGTGCCTCCGGGAATGTTTTTCTGTGTTTATGTGTTTGGTTTGCAGTTGTGATAGGTCTATGTGGGACTGTGTTTGTGGTGTGTGTGGTTACCTTCTCCTCCTGACTAGTTTTGGGAGTACTGGGTTGAGGGAGCTGAGCCTCCAGTTTGGATAGATGGTTGCATCTCTCACATATATTTGTATTTCTTGGGTGGAGTTGGGGTTGTCTGTGTACTTGGGGCAGGTGTAACATTGCCTCAGGATTCACAGATTCAACTTGTTGTGGCTGGCCTTAGTGGATTGTATGTGTGGACATATTTTATTGCCATACTACTGATCAGTGATTACTTCATTGTTTATGTTTGCTCTATCATGTAGTAGCTTCCTCATTCTCTTGCATGGTTTGGTTATGGCTGGTGTCCACCATGCCAGATTCCTGCGTGTATGGCATTGTGTCTTGTTTTAATTTAGGATTGCATAATCCAAGCATTCCTGGCAGTGTTCATGGAATGGCTGTATTACAGGTTCTGAGGTGTGGCCCATATTTTGCACCTGCACAGGACCTTTAATGGATTCCACATCAGTTTGGAGGAGTGCAAATATTGCTTTACACATGTTTTCCACTGTGGTTTTATGGCCAGGGACTGTGGTCAGGATTTGTATATCCAGTGTGATTACTCTATGGTCTGGTTTTACCAGTGAGCAATACACTTCTCGTCTTGCCATCCAGTACCCATGTTGCTGATTATCACATCCAGTATGCTTACCCCTCTTGTGGGAGTGGTACGTTGTTCCTGGGCCTTTTGGTTTATGGATTCTATGAACTTTTGCCCTACACTGATGGAGCTAGTATAATGCTCCCACAGTCTATGCCTGGGTATTTCCAGTCACCCAATATAATGTGGTTTGGAGGACTTGATATATTCATGTATTCCAGCATAGGCCAGGTGCAGTTCCTGGTGTTGGGACAGTAGTCTGTAGCAGGCTATAAACTGGGGGGCAGTTTTAGCCACTGTTACTTGACCATGGCTAGTCCATGCTGCTTCTTGTTGTGGTACCAACATGGGGGTGTGGTTATCCTTGACAATTCTTGCTAGTCACCCTCCTTTTGTAGCTTGATCCATGTTTTGAGTCTGTACAGCACAGTATGAGGTGTAACCTGGTAGTGTTAGGGTGCTGTTGTGAGCCTTGACTCAGTTTTCTGTTACAGCACAGATATCAACATTCTCCATACTGGGTGAGTTTAGACTGCCTGCATCTTGCTGTTTCGACTTATCCCTTATCTTATTCTTATCCCTTCTGATACCTATGGAGATAGGTTTGTGTTTTGAGCCTTACCTATTCAGGGCACACTGTGGGTAACAACAGCCTTTGCCAGTATCCATACGGCCTGCACTGATAGGTGCATGCCAGTCCTAGCAGGTGGAGCATCATGTCATGCTCAGCATGTCATCCCAGACTGGCACACATTGGATCCCCTTTGACTAACTGCAATACTTCAGTCAATTATTGCACTTGATCATCTCATTGTCATATTGTGGCATGATGCTTGGTGAGGGTAGGATGTTAGTCAGGGTCCTCAGGTGTGCATATAGTACATGGTGTTACATTACTTAACACATGGCATTCATGCCTCAGGTGGTGCTGCAGGGCTGCCTCTGTCGGATGCGCATATTACACTTCCCTGTACATGTTTGTGAGCAGGTCATGTCATTGTAGGCATCCATGTTATTATTTGAGTGAGTCAGAGGGGGTATCATTCCCAGGGTTCCTACTGAGCCAGTGTATGTGCTATGCATTGCCTCTTTGCCAGGGCCAGGGCATAGTGGGCACACCTCCTTCTGCCTACTGGGGCAGGCTCAGGTTGTTCCTCCTCCGAGTCATGCTCTGCCTGTGATGGCCTTGGCAATGGTGGGGGGCTGTTTGGCCCGGCCCTATGCTGGTCCTGCTGCAGCTGTTTTCGCAAGATCATATTATGTAGCATAGCACATACCATGACAATTTGGATACATGTAGTTGGTGTGTACTGCAAGGCTCCACCAGATGTGTCCAGACACCGGAACCGTGACTTGAGCAGCCCAAACACCCGCTCTATTACATTACGTGTTTGTGCGTGTGCCTCATTATGGCGTTCCTGTTCAGGTGTGTGTGCGTTTCTGATGGGTGTCATCAGCCACGGCTCCAGTGCATAACCTGCATCCCCCACTAGGTGTCCGTGCGGGATGTCCCCATTGGCAAATGTCTGGTACAGCTGTGTCAAATGCCAGATGTGGGAATCATGGCAGCTCCCAGGACAGCCAGCACACACATTCATTATTATGCCCTGGGCATCACACACAACCTGGCACTTGATGGAGGGGAAGCCCTTGCGGTTGATGTATGCCCTACCCCGCTCACTGGCTGGTGCTTTGATGCGTATGTGCGTGCAGTCTATTGCACCCACTACCTCAGGGTATTCCACTATTTGCTGGAAGAGACGCATATTGCTGGCCAATACCTCACGGGCATTGGGGAAATATACATGATCACTGACATGTGCTGACATGGCATCCAGGAACTGGTGCAGTACCCTGGAGGCTGATGCCTGTGATATCCCCATCATATCACCAGTTGGTCTCTGGAAGGTACCTGTTGCTAGTATTCTTAGGCCAACACATACCTTGGTTTCCACTGGGATGGGTTCCCCTCTGTTGGTTCTGTGTGTGAGGCGTGGCCTGCACAGCTCCACTATTTGCTGCAGGAGGTCTCTGTCCACTCTATAGCGCTCTACAATCTCCAGCTCATGTAACCCGTGGTAGGTGACCCTGGGCCTGTACACTCTTATCCGTCTCCTCACTGTGGGTTGTCTGGCAACATCTGCATTGTCACCACCCTCAGCAAGTCGCCTATGTCTCATTATGACAGCTATGGCAGCCCCTAACATTTCTGCTCCGAGTTCAGCTTTTTCAGTTTTCACTTCTAATAGCTTACTCCTGTCTTGCAGTGTCTCTTGAGAGAAACATCCTGCACTGCTGTTTGGAGAGTTTTAAGTGCTGGGCTGGGCTACTATTCTGCCTGTGTAATTGCCTGCTTCTAATTGTTTTCACCTGCTAGCTCCAGCAGTATTCCCTGCTAGCTTCCTACTAAATCTGTTGCTTCCTTTTTCCTCTCTGTTTCCTCAGGGAGGAGCCGTGTGCAAACCAGCAGAAACACGCTCACAGTGGCTTACATGCGCGCACACATGCTTACATGGTTTAGAATCTGCTTATTTGGATTAAGATGCGTGCACACCCGTGCAAACAGTGTTAAACATCTCCCACATGCTCAGTCTGCCTTACACGCGTGCACACTGCCTTACTCGCGCTTCATGGCGAGCACACGTGCGCATGCACGCCCAGCAAGAAACTTCGGTGTAGGCAACAGTGTACACCTTCCATTTCTTGACTTTCTCATGCTTATCTAGTGGCACACCTCTTTCCATGATATCTGTCTGACATCTGTCATGTAACTCTGACCTCCAATGAACTGCATTTCTTTCTACCATTCCCCCCTGTGATGTCACCTATCTCCTACTCTGTTCCTCCCCCTTCTGTAACTCTTACACTAATCAGATTGTGCTCATTTGCTATGTGACAGTGGAATTCAGTATCCTAACACTCATTTGCATCAGATTGCCTACTAATGCTTAGTTACATGTCTTAGACTCAGCTTTCCCCCTTAGCAACCACTACACGGTGGCCATGTTGGTTTTGGTGTGCTGGTCCCTGCATTGACATTCCATGTATTGCAGAAAACCCACATTTGTGGGTTTATAACCTTTGTTTTTATGTTTTATACAGCGCAGCCCGTTTGGGCGGGGCTGCGCTGGGTTTTAACATCGGCAATCGCCGAAAAAAAAAATTCTATTTTTAATATATTTGCATCAGGTTACTTTGCCAATGGCCACATATTTGGCCATTGGCATGCTGCCTGACACATATGCACCCTTTATTTGGAGCTGACATGGCTCCATTGCAGTTTTTGCAGAAACGTACTCAGTTGTCAACTGAGTACATTTCTGCAGCTAAAACGGCTCTTACATAGGCTGTTCTGGGCTTCCTGGATCGCTAATCATCCTCATTTGCATGCTATTCGGCTGCAAGTGAGGTGATTAGCTTATCCACGCCCACTCCATGTAAGAGACATTTTAGCTTGTCTCTTACACGGACTTTGGGCTGTTCCTGGATCACGAAGGCTGCATGGAGTCTTACACTACTCTTAGACTCAGTGCAAGCCTTCGTGAATCCAGCCCTCAGTCTTAACAAGACAGTTGCATCATAATTACTTTGTAGCACAATACAGTTCTTAAAAATATATCATCTAATACTGTTTAATCTTAATAATAACTATGCATGTCACTATACAACACTTAAAAGTATGACACCTAAAATCAACATTAAGTAGTAGAATAAATCATAATATAACTAAAATCTGATTAGTTTTTTTTTAAAAGTTTATCTATGTTTATACTCCAGGTTGTTCACCCATATGCCTGAGATTATAACTTCTGCATATAAACTCACAGAATTTTAAAATGTAGCTCTATAATTAAAAATCATAAGCATATAAACAAAGTATACATCATTTCTATCAATCTTGTCAAATAAAATCTATGTGCATCAATTTTCATAACTTAAACATCTCAAAAAAAAGAAGTTATTTACTTACCATAACGTTCCATGTTTGTAGTCCATCTTGCCTATATTCTTGCTGGATGGGTTCGGAGCCAATATTCGGCTCAGACTCGGCCTATACTAAAGCTCGAGAGCTTTTTACTGGCTCGAGGCTAGCCCCTATCCCATGGTGCCTCATGGCAATTCCCCAGATCTAGTTTGCAAGAGAGTAATAAATACCTATCAGGTAGTAATAAGAAGAAAGAAGCTGTAAAAATACATCAAGGGATTAGAAACATAATCCATTCTAGGTGGACAATAAAGAGCAAAGTCAGGCAGTCCCAAAAAGAGGTCCACTAGATCCCCCAAAAACAGGAAGGGGGTTGGAGGGAGGGACGCAAGAATATAGGCGAGATGGACTACAAACATGGAACGCTATGGTACATACATAACTTCTTTATGTTATGTAGTCCTATCTCATCGTAATTCTTGCTGGATGGGACAGTGTCCCTAGCACTTTTATCCCGGGTGTCTCAAGCAGAGACTCTTCAGAACAGTGGACCCAAAGGATACCTGTCCCGGGAGGCCAAATCCAATTTGTAATGAGTGACAAATGCATGTGGTCTTGCACAAGTAGCTGCTGCACAAATAGTATCAATTGGGAGCCTAGATCTAAAGGTGCATGAAGTTGCTACAGCCCTAGTAGAGTGACCTTTAGCTTTTAATGGTAATTGTCTACCAGCTTGTTGATAAGCAAAGGATATGCAATCCAAAAGCCATTTTGAAAGAGTAATTTTTGTAACAGGTAAGCCTTTCCTTTTGTCAGAAAAGGAAACAAAAAGTTGATCAGATTTCCTGAATTCTTGGGTCCTGTGTATATAGAATCTGAGTATCCTGTGGACATCTAGCTGGTGAAGTCTATACTCTGATTTATTAGAGTGGTTTGGAAAAAAACACAGGTAGCTCAACGGTAGTATTCACGCTGTGTTCTGAGCATACCTTAGGAAGAAAGGAAGGGTTTGTCCTAAGAGAGAGAGAGACTATCCTTGTGAAAGATAATGCAAGGTCGTCAAATAGTTAGGACTTGAAGTTCCGAGACTCTCCTAGCCGATGTTATAGCTACCAAGAACAAGGTTTTCCATGATAATAATTTTAAGTCTGACGATGAGGATGGTTCAAAGGGTGCAGACATCAAAGATGAGAGGACTAAATTTAAGTTCCAGGGTTCTAAAGGTTGCTTTATTGGGGGCCTAAGAAGAACAACTCCTTTTAAGAGGTTTTACAGAGGGAGTGTTGCATGAACTCTAGCTGTAGCGGTTGCCACGCCTTCATGAAAAATTGTTGTTAGGAAGGATAAAATAGATTCTAAAGGAGCTGTATATGGATCTAAGCCCCAGTTTGTAGCCCAAAGGGAAAACCTTTTACATTTGCTAGAATATAGTTTCTGAGTGGAAGGTTTGTGGGATGAAATTAGGATGTGTTTGACCGTTGGGGGATAAGGGAATGCACCTGGCTATATGTGGAATTGGAGCAGCCATGCTGTCAATTTGAGGGTGTGGATGGAGGGGTGGAACTGTCCCGATTGATGAATCAGGAGATCTGGAGATGGATCCAGAATCCATGGTTCCTCCAAAAGGTAGGGCCACAGGAAAGGAAACCAAACATGTTGAGGCCAGTAAGTAGCAATGAGGATCAAGGAACTCCTCAACTGTCTTGCTTTCTGTATTACTTTGGGTATGAGTGGAAAGGGAGGAAAGGCATAGAGAAGTCCCGGGACCCAATCATGAACTAGAGCATCCCTGGGTGACATCCCCGGATGGGGAATGAGGGCAAAGTAGCTGCTGCACTTGGTGTTCAGGTGAGTGGCAAATAGATTGCAGCAAGGCTGGCCCCATTTGTGAAAAATCTCTTTCGCAACTATTGAATTCAGGGACCACTCATGAGGCATCACAATTGCTCGGCTGAGTTTGTCCGCTATTACGCTGAATTTCCCTGGGATATGTGTTGCTATCAGGAAGCATTGAGTATCCATCACCCATTTCTAAACTCTTAAGGCCTTTCTGCAAAGCGGGTAAGACTTGGTTCCCCCTTGTTTGTTTATATAACACACAACAGACATGTTGTCTGACTGAATTGCAATCGTTCCAGTGGGAAGGGAGCTGTGAAGTGCTTGCAATGCATATAGCACCACTCTCACCTCCAGAACATTGATGTGTAAGTGGTTCTCGTGGTTTTGCCAAGTACCTTGGACTGTCTTTCCCAGATCATGCCCCCCCCACCATATCTGGGAAGTGTCCGTGGTCAAAAAAAGAAATGTACTTACCATAACGTTCCATCTGAGTAGTTAGACTTCATTCTTCTGCACATATGGGTATTCGGATCCGATTTGGATCCGAGCCGGCAAAACTTTTCAAGCATCATCTCCGAGCTCCAAGCTCCTCCCTTACCTATATTACATCACTTCCTCCTATCTAGCCCCAGATCGAGTTTGCTGTCACTAAATGGCAACATAACCACAATCCTAAACAGGATAAACCTGAAGAGTGAGGGGGATGGAGGGAGAGAAGGTGCAGAAGAATGAAGTCTAACTACTCAGATGGAACATTATGGTAAGTACATAACTTCTTTATCTGAAGTAGTTAACTTCATTCTTTCTGCACAAATGGGACAGAGTCCCCAGCTACTAGTATTCCTGGGAGGCCCTTATGGAAGGATATTTCTGAGTACTGCAGAGCCAAAGGATGCTCTCCCTCTAGAAATAAGATCTAATTTATAATAAGAGATGAATGTGTGCGAATTGGCCCAAGTCGCTGCTGCATAGATATCTTCTAACGGAACTCTTGACCAGAAAGCTGCAGAAGTGGCCATTGCCCTAGTGGAATGAGCCTTCAATACACCAGGAGGAGATAAACCTTTGTCCTTATAAACTTGTGCAATACAAAGAGTGATCCACCTTGCTAAAGACACTTTCGAAACTGCTTTGCCCAAAAATGGTTTTGAAAAAGAGACAAACAATTGATCCAACTGCCGGAAGGGTTTAGTCCTATGGAGGTAAAAACAAAGCTGTCTATGGACATCCAATAAATGAAACTTATGTTCACCTCTATTTTGGAAATTTGGGAAGAAGACTGGCAAATTTATAGATTGATTAATATTGGCTGCTGAGGACACCTTGGGAAGAAAAGAAGGGTTCGTATGCAGCAAAACCCTATCCTTGTGGAAAACCAAATAGGGGGCAAGGATGATAAGGCCTGCAACTCTGAAACTCTTTTAGCTGAAGTGATGGCAACCAAGAATGCTGTCTTCCACGACAAAAACTTCATCTGAACTGAACCAGCTGGCTCGAAAGGGGGAAGAGGTCAAAGCTTGAAGGACTAAAGTCAGATCCCACAGGGGGCACTGTTTCTTTAACTGGTGGTCGCAATAAAAAAGTGCCTTTCAGGAAAGCTTTACACAATTTGGCAGAAGCCAGAGCAATCTTATTTTCACCTACATGAAAATTAGAGATGGCAGCCAGTTGAACCTTGATGGTGGAAGCACTTGCGCCTGATAGAAAAAGATTGGCCAAAAAATCCAGTATGACTGGAACGGGGGCTGTAAATGGGTTCTGATTGCATTGAGAGGCCCAAACGTAAAAACATCTCCACTTGCTATTGTAGAGTTTCCTAGTGGAGGCTTTAAGAGAAGCTACCAAAATGTTCTTAACAGGGGACGAAAGTCCGGGAGTCCTGATGATCATGGGAACTGGAGCAGCCATGCCGTCAGCTTGAGACTGTCCAGGTTGGGCAGGGGCATGCCCGATGGGTGAGAAATTAGATCCAGACATGGATCTAGAGTCCATGGAGGAGCCAACAGGTGAGACCATAGGAAGGGAAACCACACTTGGCGAGGCCAGAAGGGAGCTATGAGAATGACTTTGCACTGCAGCTGGCAAGCTCTCTGAAGGAACTTCGGAATAAGAGGTAACGGGGATAAGCATACAGTAGCCCGGGAGGCCAAACATGGACTAGAGCATCCCTCGGGGCATCCCCCGGAGGGGGGATCAGAGCGAAGAAGTTGCTGCACTTCGTGTTGGAAGGAGATGCGAAGAGATCGCAGCAAAGCTGACCCCAAATATGGAAGATTTTCTCCGCCACTGATTGTTTCAGAGACCACTCGTAAGGCAGAAGGATTGCCATGCTGAGACTGTCCGCTAGAATGTTGGAGCGTCCCGGGATATGCGTTGCTATGAGAAACCGGCTGGTGGATATGGCCCACTCCCAAACCCTCATGGCCTCGCGACAAAGGGGGTAGGATCGGGTCCCTCCCTGTTTGTTTATATACTAGACTACAGGCATGTTGTCTGATTGAATGGCTACCATCCTCAAAGGTAGGACAGGGTGGAAGGCTCTCAATGCTAAAAGCACTGCCCTCATCTCCAGGACATTGATGTGTAGCTTGGTCTCTGGAAGGGACCATGTGCCTTGGACCGTTCTTCCCAGGAAGTGCCCCCCCCCACCCGAGTTGGGAGGCGTCCGTGGTCACCATGGCTTGAGTCGGAGGGGCTAGAAAGCTGTGGCCTACAAAAATGTCCGCTGACAGAAGCCACCACTGGAGTGATGTTCTGCATGTCCGGTTGATTCGGATGTGGAAATTCATTGGAAGGTCTACCCAGGACCATTGAACTGCTAGATTCCACTGAAGGACTCTCATGTGAAGACGTGCAAGAGGGAGGATAGAGATTGAGGCTGCCATCGAATGCAAGGCCCTGAGAACATCGGCTGCTGTGACTACAGAGTAATCCAAGATCGCTGACACATGGAGTCTGAGATTTTCTATCCTTTCCGGGGTGAGAAAAATCTTTGACTGAATCGAATCCAACCGTGCCCCGATGAAGTCTATGATCTGAACCAGAGTCAGGTGGGACTTGTTGAAGTTGATCATGATGCCTAACTTGTGAGCCATACTGAGGAAGTAGTGTAGGGCCTGACACAAGAGACATTTGGTGGATGCAGAGAAGAGCCAGTCGTCTAGGTAGGGGAATACCTGAATGCCCTGAAGTCTCAGGTGAGCCGCTATGACCTCCATAACCTTGGTGAACACCCTGGGGGCTGTGTTGAGACCGAAGGGTAGGGCTCTGAACTGAAAGTGACTGGCCCCTAGCCGGAAGCGTAGAAACCTCCTGGAGCTCCTGTGGACCTTGATGTGATAGCAAGCGTCCTGGAGGTCTAACGAGCACATCCAGTCGCATTCTCTCAGAAATGGTAGAATGGACTGTAGAGTGACCATCCGGAATTTTTGTTTCTCCACCAACAGGTTGAGGATAGACAGGTCCAGAATAGGCCCGAGGTCCCCCATCTTCTTTGGCACTAAAAAGAACCTGGAGTAGATACCTGATCTGGATTGATCTGGGGGGACTGGCTCGATGGCTCGTATTTGTAGCAGCTTCAAAACCTCTAATGCTGCAGCCTCCCTGTGAGCGGATGGAACATCTGCAAGGCATGCTGGAGTTATGGGACATGAAATGAAGGGGACAGAATATCCTCTGGATATGATGTTTAACACCCAGCGGTCTGCAGTAATGGACTCCCATGCCGCTGGATGTAAGGAAAATCTTCCCCTGACTGCCTGCAGAGTAGAGCAGTCGGGCAACCACTCAGGGTTGTTGTGCGGGTCTGTCGGAAAAAGGTTCCCTAGACCCAAAGTTTCTGGGACCCCCTCTGCCTCTGAGACGGCATCGGTCTTGTCCCCCTCTGCCTCTGGGGGATGAATATTCCTGAGTGTCACGAAAAGACTGTGATTTCTGAAACCACATCTTCTTTTGCTCCTTTTGGTTCCTGGAATAGGACCTCCGGGGGTTAGAGAAGCGGATTCCGATGGCTGACAAAGTCTTTCCATCCTTCTCACTCTGGGTTAGTGTGTCACGTACAGTCTTCCCAAAGAGGGATGATCCATCGAAAGGGGCGTTGATGAAAGACGCCTTAAAGGGGTCCGCAAATTGACACAGCCTGATCCAGGTGTGTCGCCTCAAGGCAACGCCTGTACCAGCAGCTCTAGTGGCTCCGTCTGTAGCATGAGAGAGGAGACGCATAGAGGTATTAGTCACTGATTTCAATGTAGTCATCTTCACAGTAAAGGACTGCTTGTCCTGCTGCAACAGAGACTCCAGGGGCAACTCAGTTAGTTCCAATATAAGGTCTCGCTTCAGTCGGATGACATGTGCCAAGTAATTCAGCGCACAGATAGAAAATGTCGCTGACGAGTACATGCGCTTCCCGAAATGATCTATCAACCTGGACTCCTTGTCTGGTGGATGAACAGAGGAACTCTCCTGTGCCAGTTCCTTCTATGCGGCTGCTGCAACCACCAAAGCGTCTACCGGGACTCCCTTGGACCATGTCTGCCTGTCTGACAGCGGGGAAAGACTTTTGTCTGGCCTTTTGGGTATAGGCTCTACGGTGTCAGGATCATTCCATGTCCTAGTGGTGATGAGGTCCACCAAAGGGTCAGCTGGAGGAGAGACCAAGGAAGTAGATGGGCCCATGCCAAAGGCCTCGAGAAATACGGACTCATCTGCAGAGGGTTTGGGGGTCTGACCAACTTCCTCTTTGGCAGAGGATCTCCATAATGTCTCCGAACGAGACCTTCTCAGTAGGTGATCTGGGGGAACCCTCTCCTTCATCCAAGTCCGTATCAGTGGTAATGGACTCAGGGGAGTCCAAGTGCCTCCTCTTACACTTGCGCTTATGAGGTCCCTCTCCAGTGGGACTCTCTGAAGAGGATTCATAAGCCTCCGGGGGTTCCCTGAGGGGAACAACCTGGGGTTGCTTTGGCATGGGCTGTCCCTGAGACAGGGTAATGGGAGCAGAATCCAAAATCAGAGGGGTCTGGGTAGGATCCGAGTAGGTGAGCTATGGCCTGAACCCCTGGAAGAAAACCCTTTCCACTGCCCCGAATGCCGATGGAGAGCACACCTCTATAGCTCGTAAGGATGAGGCTCTCCCCGGATCCGAAGCAGGGATCAGAGCTGATGGCAGGGTAGTCTGAGCACTGAGGATGGGATATGAAAGAGCAAGATCTCGAACCCAAGGTGACAGCCGGCATCAAGGAAATGAGAACCATCAGCGCCGACCCAACAGCTCTGAAGGGTCTCGGACCCGAGAACCCCAAAGCGTCGGGTCGGATCGGGGAAGGAGAAATAGGGTGGAACATAGTTGTAGAAGGACCCTTTCAAATGGGAGAGGGCCCTGGTAAGACCCCCATCTGAATCTGGTTCTGGATGAACCTCCTCATCAGCCTGTCCATATCAAGGTCGGAGACACTCAACCTGGAGGAAGCGACCGACTCCGGTCTGGGCCGGATCTGAGGGGAGTGCCTCTGCTCCGATGGCTCCATCGGCTCTGGCGAGAAACGGGGAGAGCAGAGCCGAGGAGAATGAGACCTGGGTGCCTTTTAAGAGGGGCTGGAGAAAGACTCCCTGCCCGGTGGTCTTTTTCTGGGCCTGTCCCTCTCTTTGTGGCACTTCTCCTTCTCTCTTCTGCCCCTACCTCTCTGGGATGAATCCGATGTAGCAGGCCTGGCGGGAGGTTGAGTCCCTGCCTGCACAGTGTCACTGGCTGGGGAGGAAACCAAGGCAGACTCCAGGACAGAAGCTGGTAGCAGACCTTTAGCCACAAGTTTAGCCCAACGATCCTTCAGTGCCCTAGGGTTAAAGCCTGAACAAATATCGCAGGATGCAGACAGATGGGCGACCCCTAAACATAGAACACACAAGAGTGTGGCCATCGGCTGGTGAGAGCTTATGACCACACACTGTGCATTTCTTAAAAAGAACCTTAGGCTGTTCAGCCATAGTGGAGAACAGTAAAAGCCCTAATGGCCCACATACACACACACTTCACAAGGGATTGGGCCTAGGCGGGAAACCAGACTACAAAACAGTACTACACAAACACTTTTTTTTTTTAAACTAACGCGACGACCAAAAGCAAAGAAAGGAGGAAAAAGGGAAAGGTATTCAAACTCACCTACACTAATAAGACCAAAAATCCTTACCACCTTGCTTAGAGCTCAGAGACCACAATGCTGACTCATAGAGCGGCAAACGAGATCTGGGGCTAGATAGGAGGAAGTGATGTAATATAGGTAAGGGAGGAGCTTGGAGCTCGGAGCTGATGCTTGAAACGTTTTGCCGGCTTGGATCCGAATCGGATCCGAATACCCATATGTGCAGAAAGAATGAAGTTAACTACTTCAGATCAGCTTTCTCTTGGGGAAGAACAAGTGGACGACCTATGACAAGTTGTTTCATATGTAGCCACCATGTCAGATCCCTTTTGTGTGCATTTGTTATTAATATCTGGAGAGACAATGGAAGGTCTTGCATCATTCATTGTGCAAACAGCATCCAATGGAGAATCCTCATATGTAGACGAGCAAGAAGAAATAATAAGATGGCAGAAGCCAAAGTTCCTTGGACTTGAAAGACTACTCTGGCCTGTTTGTTAAATAAGGATCTGATCTGACTGCGTAGAGATTCCACTCTTTCCTGTGTTAGCTTTACTGACATGGTGGTTGTGTCTATTTCTGAGCCTAGATATACAATATGCTGTGAGGGAGATAAGACTGACTTTTGCAAGTTGACAGTGATGCCTAGGCTGGCGCACAAGGATAGAGTCTCGTACCTGGTCCTTATGAGTTGATGCTTGGTGGTAGCAGTGAGGAGCCAGTCATCTAGGTACGGAAACACCTGGAATCCTTGACATCTTAGGTGAGCCGTTGCCACTGCCATGCATTTGGTAAACACTCTGGAGGCTATAGTGAGGCCAAAGGGCAGTGTTCTGAACTGAAAATGGTTGGCTCCCAGCTGGATGCGTAAGTGTCTCCTGAAGCACCTGTCCATTTTGATGTGGTAGTACGCATCCTGGAGATCGATTGAGCACATCCAGTTGTCTTTCCCGATAAAAGAAAATATTGACTGCAGAGTGACCATTCGGAACTTTGATTTTCTTACATGGCTGTTGAACCTCCTGAGATCTAGAATTGATCTCCAGTCCCCTGTCTTTTTTGGAACTAAAAAGAATTGAGAGTAAGTTAAGGATCATACTTGCTCTGCGGGGACTTCTTGGATGACTCTTTTTTGCAGCAACGAGATGACCTCTGATGTTGCACGGTCTACTTGGATGGGTGGTACGGCTGGAAGAGACCAGTTTGTTGGGGGTTCAGAAATAAAGGGAATCAGGTAACCTCTGGATATTACTGTGTGTACCCAATGATCTTGAGTGATAGTTAGCCAGGCGCTTGGGTACAGCGATATACAACCCCCGACTGCCTCCAGAGACGGACAGTTGGGCAACCCTTCGGGGTCGATGGAAGGGACGATCAGAGAAAGCTTCCCTGTCTCCCTGATGTTATGGACCTCTTCTGCCACGAGGGCGGCGTCTTCCATTATATCCTCCCCCTCTGCCCCTGGGGGAGGGTTGACCTTATGCCTGAGGAAAACCTTTTTGGGATTTGCGGAATCACATTTTCACTCATGTATTACCCTTGGGATAGGGTCTGGATGAGAGAGAGAAATGGACTCCAATGGCAGATAAGGGGTCCAAAAAGAGATGAACCATCAAAGGGAACGTTAGTGAAGGAAGATTTGAAGGATTCCATAAAATTACAAAGACGCATCCAAGAATGTCTCCTGAGGGATATTCCTGCTGCGGCTGCCTTGCTCACTCCATCTGCCGCATATGAGATCAGTCTCATGGAGGAGTTAGCTATGGAAGTAAGGGTGGAGAGCTGTGCAGAAACCTTGTCCATGGAACCTGGAACTACTGAACCCTGGAGGGTATCTCCTAAATCTTTCAGGAGATCCCTCTGAAGACGAGTGAAATGAGTCAGGTAATTCAGCAATCTTAGTGGAAATGCCACTGAAGAAAAAGTACACTTCCTGTACCTATCCATCGTCCTGGACTCCTTGTTAGGAGGATGGATATTGGAAGACGTCACAGATAATTCCTTCTTGGTGGCCGCTGCTATCACCATAGCATCAATTGGAACTCCCTTACTAAAGGAAGACTTGTCCCCAGGTGCAGTCATAATTTTTTTGGCCTCCTCAGGACGGCTTCCATTGAATCTGGAGAGGTCCATGCTTTCCGCGAAATGACCTTCAAAAGTTGGTTATAAGGCAGTGTCACCCAAGAGGTGGAAGGTCAGGAGCCAAAGGCCTCAAGATACACTGATTCATCCTCAGTAGTGTTAGAGGTCTTCCAATCAACCCTCTGTCTAAGGATTTCTAGGATGTTAGAGAAGGAGACATCCTCAGAGGGAGATCTAGGGGACCCTTCTGATTCCTGTAAATCAGTGACTGATGTGACAAGACTCAGGGGAGTCAACATGTTTCCTCTTACATAACCTCTTCCGAGGGAGTTCTCCAGTGGGATAATCTGGGGAGGACTTGGAAGAGGAGGCTCCTCCAATGGGGGCTACTTGGACCTCTGGTTCCCTATGCTGTGGGGGTGGCAGGGGGAAAGAGGTTGCTGCCTGCTGCTGGTGGGACACAGGTTCCAAAGGAATGGCTTTGGCAGAGGATAAAGCCTTCTCTATAGCTTTGAAAGCCTTTCCCCCTCGCTTTGAAGAAGACCTCTGCTCAGAGGGGGCGGATGGTTGACTCCTAGCAAGAGGGAACAGCTCAGAAGCAGAAGTGGGAGCCGAGCTAAGACGAACCAAGGCTCTGAGAGGGAGGGTCAGTTCCGAAGAGAACCCAGGGTGACTGTCCCCCTTTGAGTCGACACAAGAGTGTTGGCTCCCAGAACCCTCGGCTCCAGACTGAGCCATCAAGGATAGAGTAATTGGCTCCGAGGAAACAGGCTGAATCCCTGGAGTCGAAGACAGAGGAACCTGATATAACAGGCTCTGAGATCAAAGCAGTCAGAGGAGGAACAGTGATCGGTATGGGGGACAGCTCGAGACCTTTGGAGGGGTCAATTTTCTAGCCAGAGCTGGATCCGAAAGCAACCTCTTCACCACCCTCTCAATGTCCTCATCTGATAGGGTCCTGGAGGATCTGGTGGAGACTGAAGGAGACCTCCTTCTCTCCAAAAAAGGCGATACAGTCTCGATGTCAGGCAAAATCTATGGTACCGACGACTGTCTCGGAACCGATGGAATGGATTGCACCGAAGATGAAGCAGAGTCGGAAATGGAACTTCTTGGTTCTGATGCTTTAGATTTTTTGGTCGGCTCTGAAGTCGGGGTTGATGATTTTCTCTTTGAAGACTTTGGAGCTGCCTGACCAAGTTCCAGCTGTTCCTGGAAGGAACTGGTCACAAGACCCCTGTCAATAAGCTTTCTTTTCCTTTCGTTTAACACTCTTGTACTAAAAGCGTGACAGAAGGTGCAAGGTTCCTGTAAATGGGCTTCGCCCAGACAATATATGCAACTGGTGTGGCTGTCTGTAAGAGACATTTTCTGCGCACACCTGTCGCATTTTTTGAAGCCCGAAGGGCGATGATCCTTGTGATCCTTATCTTTAGACATAGTTAAAGGCTAAAAAATAAAAGTGTAAAGAAGTAGTTTTTTATATATATATATATATATATATATATATATATATATATATATATATATAACATTCACACACACACACAGGGAGAAAAGGCTCTCTAACTTAAACAGGCACTAAGGCCCTCTAATTTAAATGGGCCGTACAGTCCTAAGAGGGGAATAGGGGTTGAAATTTTCAAAAAAACAGACGCATAATACAGAAGAAACTATTAAGATATATATAAGATAGGAAAAGGTGGTAGAAAAGGACTAAGTAAAAAATCATTTTACTTAGCCAACGAGCCAGTAAGACACAACCTCGAAGCTTTTGTGGCAAATGAGATCTGGGGAATTGCCGTGAGTCACCATGGGATAGGGGCTAGCCTAGAGTCAGTAAAAAGCTCTTGAGCTTTAGTATAGGCTGAGTCGGAGCTGAATATCGGCTCCAAACCCATCCAGCAAGAATTACGGCGAGATAGGACTACATAACATCTTATGTTTCACAAAATCTATTTAATATACAAAAGTTCCATATCAATAGTAGTGTCTTACCACACATCTAGCACTTCATCATTGTTGTGGGAAATAATTTATCCATGCTGCTTCCTGTTATTAGTAGCTCAATAAATGTAATAATCAAATGTTCTCCTTCAAAGCATGGATGGATATATCAGCAGACTTCACACTACTGCTGCTGTATACCAACTTTTTAAGTGTGTTATGTTATTACATAAATACAAACTAAAAATATACACACATCAATCACATGGTTGCAGCCCTACTAATCTCATTGGCTAACTAACAATAAGTATAAATATTGATAATAATGTGTAAAATTACGTTTAAAAAAACGAATACCATAGTACAATGCCTAATGGTGGCTTTTCAATTGATTTCATGATGTCAATAATGTATTCTTTACAATATTTAAATAGTTTCATGGCTACAAAAGTACATAGCCTGACAAACACCATCTTGAAACCACATATTAGCCTACCCGAATGTTTCAGATTATTTAAACCAATAGAGATGGAGAGATGCGAACACAATTATCATGGCTTATATTCTCTGATTCTACTAGTTATACTTTACATCTACAACAAATATCAATGCTTTCGCTTACAATTATACATAAATTAATATCTCCCCCCAAAAATATATAAAACGAAAATATTGTATCTACTATTTAATGTAAGATTACATTATTCCGTGTTTAAAATGAAGGAGATCGTAGATCTCTACAAAAGCCCCATCACTGATGAAAAAATAACAAACGTACATCCTCCATGCATAAGCCTATTCTAATTAATACAACTATTATTCCATTACATAAAATAACTTACCACTTCAATTTAATATTGATATAATTCAATAGAAACTATATACCATTGATAATTATGTACAATACATCAAAGATCAACTGAAGTATAATTACCAAATCAAAAATAAATCACATGGCCTAGTAGAAGTTAAATATGAAAAAGTAAGACTGAGAAAGATAGGAAAGCCTCTCTCCACGAGTTATTTCCAGTTTTCTTAAGAGGTCTCTACAAGCCAGAGTGATGCTCATATGCTGCCTTATCCATTCTGTAGTCTGTACCCAAAGGGGTATAATAAACAGGCAGTCCCAGAATTTGTGAAAAGTTATAGAAGAGCTACCACATCTTGAGCGTATTTCCCCTAATGCAACTTCCATGGTAATACTGGCAGCTGGATCCCAGTATCTTTTGCAAATTGCAACAATCAACTTTTCAAAAACATAAGGAATATGTCTGAGAATCTTAATATCTGTCAAAAACTATCTAAACATTGATGAGGGTGAGTAGCACCAATCTCCATGAGCCAAGACTCCACTAAGGAGATGATCTTTCCCTTACTTAAGGAAAAAAATAAGCAATATATTATTGGGTCTCTATAGTGTCTGGGAGCAGTTCTTGATTTCGAAGGGGGGCAAGGATACTCGGGTAAGATTTTAGCTAGGGGAAATTTCGGCAAGGAAATATGGGTTGAAAAGGGGATGTGCAGATCATCCAGCACAGGAGTAAGTATTTCCAGAAGGAAGATCTGAGTAATTCCCACGAGTGTTGTATTCTCTCAAATGAATTGAGAGAAGGGGGATCTAGGTGCTTTGTTGTAAGATTATATAATTGGAGGATATCTTTCCATCTCTACTCTTCATCAACAGGAAGTGTTCAATCTGCCACAAAGTATGGGTTACCCCAAAGGTGAATGGCTGTACCCCAAATGTCACACCATGTTAAAATTCTTGACAGAGCTTTTAGAGCTCCATGAGACACAACATTAAAGTGCCAAAATTGTAAATGCTAGTTAAGAGATATCCACCAGCTTAAACCCAGGGGAAGAACAGTGACTAAGTTAACCTTCTATGAGGGCCCATCTAGGGATTTCCTGATAGTTAATAGAAAACAATTTGGAGAGGGTTAAGGCTTTAGCATATGAACCCCAGTTGGGGATACCTAAACCTGAAGGGTCTATATTACAATGTTGAACTTGTAGAAGTTCGAGCATTGTAATATCGAACCCAAACGTCCGAAATATGAAAATAGCGAAGCCACAGCACACCGATTTTTTTCCCCAAGGAAAAAAAATTGGTGGGCTGTTTTCAGGGCTTTGTTATTTCCTCCACTGTGGTGCGATGTCTGAGTTGGTATATTTAAGTAGGGGGGTGTGGGGGGCACAGCCCCCCATGTAGGGGGGTGTGGGCGAGAAGCCCTCCACTTTAGATTAAGTTTAAATTGTATTTTTTTTTGTCATGGAACAGCGATTTTTTTCCCCTAGGAAAAAAATTGCTGTTCTGTGTTTTCGTTGTTATTGGGTTTCGAACTGTATGGTTCAATATTACAACATTCAAACTCCTGTGATGTTGTAATATAGACCCGACCTGAATACTGGGTAGGAACTGTTCCAACATTATGGTCCACTCTTTTCCTTTTATTATCCCATATGAAAGTGACCAAAAGTAAGACAATTTTCTTAGTAAGGGATGGGATTGTGATGAGGAATATGGGAAAAGATGCAAAGAGTAGAAGACAAACATTTTAATGGTTGAGATACATCCTAACAGTGATAAATGAAGATAAGTATGAGCACATAGAAAGGACTTATCCCATACATCCCAAAAAGTTATCTTTGAGCATTTACTACATCTGATCAGAGCAATTATCTCATACAAAGTACCCTTTGGCAAGTACCTGACCAAGCACTTGAAATAGCTTGAGATGCCACAGAGGCTCCTCACAAAAAGAATATAGGGATTGAATAAAAAGTCCTATGCAAACCATCTCAATGTTCTATCTTTGCACTCTATAAGGCATCCTCTGATCTCACATTGATGGATTTGATGTACATTCTCAAAACAAATATAATACCCATTCTAAGCACCTAAACCTTGTCTATGACATAAACAGAACATGTTGGAGAGACAGTATGCATCTCAAAGACTACTCCTTCTCTGAAATAAGCTTCTCTACCCTTTACAAACATAACTTAGAACAACGGATGGGAAACTGCAAATTTACCGCTGATTTGTCACCTATATCCCTAATGGAAAGGTGCTGCTTGTGAACATTTGAAGTCTATAAGCCTATATTGTAACAATAAGATTCCTTGGGGTACTGACACATACAAGCATTATTTCTGTGAATCTGCACTAAGCTAGGATAGGCTTAAAATGTTTCTTGGGCCAACAGCCTAGTAACCATCCATGAATGTATAAGCAATCCTAACTTTCCAGGACTACAAAGTACCTCCTTCGTGTCACAAGACATCATGTTTCTGTCCCTCTTCAGATCTAAAGGGTTTGCCTTGTCAAACAGATTAAGGCAAACAAAATGTTCCTGGCAAAGGTGGGAGAAGGCTAGGATGGTCATTAGAGAGGATGAACCCATTCTCTACTGTTTTGTAAACATACAGCTTTCTTATAGGAATGGGTATAGCCTCTTTATCTCATAGGAAACTCTTCCTACTGGTGGGATTACCACTAATAATATCTTCAGAAGTACATCTAAATATGAAAATTTGATATGGCACATAATACTTTGTAAAGGTATTCAATGAAGCCCATTTACCTGATACAAAAATATCACCAAGGGCTGCCCCTTGGTTATAGCAGGCGGGACAGAATATAGGCAGGGGCAGATGTATGCACTATTCTACTTTAGACTCCATTGTAACTTTAGGTATATAAGTAGGAATTAATCTGAGAGAAACTCTTAGTGGAAAACTAAATAAGGAGGTTCAGCAGAAAGAACATGCAGTTCAGAGTCCTTCTAGTTGAAGCAAAAAGTGCCAAGAAAAATGTTTTCCAAGTTAGGAACTTTATATCTGCAATACCAGATGGCACAAAGGGAGACTGAGTTAATTTTTCCAGAATGAAGTACAACTCCCAAGGAAGTACTGAATCTTGTCCTGAGAGAAGGTCTTAACAAGTCATTGTTTTTGGTGACACATTTACATATCTTCAATGAAACTAAGGAACCTTGGCCTTGGTGAAAGTATGCAATGGTGACCAAATGCACTTTGATGGAGTAATAACTAAATCCAGATTCAAAAATATCCATAAGCTACTGTCGTACTATGGAAATAGGAACAGAAAGGGAATCTAAACCCTTGGAAGTAACATTCACAGAATAATGTGTCCATTTGTTTCTGAAAGTCTTTCACATACTGAGCTGTTGAGAAGAAAGGAGTATATTGTTCACTCTATTAGAGAAGGGAAAAAAAAAGATGGACTACTAGAAGTTGAAAAGCCAAGCAGTAAGGCACAGGAAGTAGGTGTCATGGTGATGGGCCAGTGGTGGTTACTGGACTCAAGAACAAGGTTTTCTCCACAAAATGAGGTAGAATAAGATGAATTAAAAAAAAGATTAAAGATGTTTTGCAAGCACACTACTTTATTACCAATCTGGTAGCTCAGCAATTCACCTTCACAGGATCTGACATCAAGACATTAGTTAACTGCTTTTTATATAGGCAGGAACCCAATTAATCTCAAATAAAACAATCAATCAATCCAAACTGCAATAAATATAGTAACATTAAACATCAAATACATTTATCTCTTTAAAAATACATTTACAGAAAACTTTTTCTCATTTAAATACATTCAAAAACATACATTTATTTCCTGATATAATTCTATAATTTAATATCACTTTCATCTCGAATTCATTTAATTTATTTATAAAATCACCTCCAGCATCTGATCCCTGGTGTACCTTAATAAAAAGTTATTCCACTGCATGTGTCATGTTTTGATTTCATACATCATGAAAATGTTCCAAAATATGAACTTTAACTTTATGTTTAGTTTGACCCACATACCAAGCTAGAAACTTAATCACATCCAATAATATAAAGCACTCCCATGGACTTACAACCAAATTGGTTTGAAACAAAAATTAATGGGAAAAAGTTTAACCTTAGAACATACTTTACAATGTTCACAAGCAAACCTATCCCTTATATCTACCAGCTGAGTTCATTGCTTATGATCATAATTAAAATTTTCTTTCAGATTGTTATACCTACTGTAACAGAAAGTTATATATTTAGGAAACAATTCACCTACCACTTCATTACAAACTAGATGCCAAAGATTTCTAATAATACTTTCGAAAACAGAGGAGACTATGTGAAAACTTTTAAACAAAACAATGTTTTTCGTTACTTCTTTCCATGTCCCTGTTAACAATCCAATTATTGCGCTCTTCATTATATATTCTTCTCTCTCTACCTTCCAAAAGTCTTCTTTTAGCTCTATTTGCACTGCCATACAACCTCGATTTTAAGTCTATTTACTACTCCAATTAACTCCTTCTCCCTAAAAATTTTATCTGACGCATTTTAAAAAATTCTCCTATGTTCACCATAAGGTAGTGAATCAACCAAATGGGATAGATGCATACTAGCTACATGTAAAAAATTATTCGCCATCGTCCCTCTTCCACATGGTTTACATTTGATGTCTCTCCCCATCCACATATAATGTGACAACTAAGTTATTGATAAACATTCTATTTAATTCACATACAAATTTGAAACCATGGGGGTTTGTCGCTGTCATCACCCTTGCACACAATAATCAAATCATCTATATACCTTTAAAAAAAACACATGCTCAGAAAACACTTAGTAGGATACAAAAACTTCCTTTCAAAATCACCCATATAGAATATAGCATAAGTTGGGGCAAAGGATGCCCCCATAGTTGTACTCTTCATTTGCAAATAAACTTCATCCTCAAAAAATCAAAAAGGATGTGCAGGGTCCCACCCGTCACTATTTTAAACTACCTCTAATCGGCATTTATTCCTGTATGTTAGAATACAATGAGTTCACATACACCATTACCCAGTAATAGTCTTCTCGCCATGTAAGTCCTTCTAAACTATCTAACAATGCTTGAGTATTACAAATATGAGCAGGTACCAGTCCCAAACCTTTTAGGTGAAAATCAAGAAAGATACTCATATTTTGCAAGTAAGAGCCTACACCTGAAATGATTGGCCTGCCAGGAGGTAGTGCTTCTGTTATGTTTCTTGCCATTTAATTTGTTTGTTACCAGGATGGCTCTACAAATTCTTATGCACATTAGAAATAGCATAAAAGACCGGTTCAACCGTTATTTTGATATAAAGTTTAGTTTTTTTTTTTTTTTGGCATCAAAAGCTTCAAAAAAACCCAGCCTTTCCCCTCTTTCCAAAATTTCCGATAATGCCACATTAAACGTGGTAATCAGGTTATTCATTAATTTCACGTAGTCCATCTGGTTAACCAACATGTCTTTCACCAGTTTAAAATATTTCGACTTGCTCACAATCACCCAATTACCCCTTTACCTACTTGTTTAAATAGATAATCATATCTCACTTCACAAAGTTGCTGTAAAGCTAACTATTCATCTTTAGATCAATTATTAGTCTTCTCGGAATACAAACATTTCTAAATTCATGCTCTACTTTTTTACTTACTACATTTTCAATTAAACAAATAACGGGGAGGGGTTCAGATGGTACAATAGTACTAACATGAGGAAGGAAGGGAACATTTAGTTTATCATAATCTGTGAAAACGTATTTGTATCATTACTACATCCATCAGATACTTCACTACATACATCAAAAGGAAAAAATTCAGTCTCAAAAATAGACAAATTCAGAAGTGAGAAGTCACTTAATTCTACTTCATCATTAATTATATTTATATTACTCTGCTCCTTATTATGAATATACATTCTTAAATATAGTTTTCTACAGAACTTAATATCAATTAATAATTCAGCTAAAGTAGATTTCTTGTAGAAATATATTTTATACCTTTCAGCAAAACAGTACTCGCTGCTGAACTAATATTCAAATCATAGATTAATAATGTCCAAATTATTTTTGATTCATTAAACAAACTCACATTAAAGTTATTCAAATTAATAATGTTCAAATTACTGTCTGATACAACTCCTCACATTTTTCTTATTCAGCCTCTTTCTTTTCTTCTCCTGGAATAAGGGAAGCGTAATCCTTGCACTTCGTGTTAGTTAGGGGGAGGCAAACTGATTGCACAAGTGTTTCTTCTGTTTTTGGAAGATCTCCCTTGTCATGGAAGGGCTAAGGTGCCACTCATTTTATTTATTTTATTTTATTTTACATTTGGGAATGTACATCATGGGAAGCAGCAGGCATCTACTCAGCTTTTCTGCTACTTAACTGAACTCTCTAAGATAAGAATGGCAATAAGAAAGTGACTGTTGGACATCACATTCTCAAACTGTCACAACATTTTGCCATAATAAGTAGAATGGAACTTCCCCGTCTTGCTTAATAGACTGTACAGCTCCCATCTTGTCTATCTGTATGGTATGTATGAAGGCCTAGAATGCTTATAGAGGGTCAACAGGACTGGCCTCATGTCCAGAAAATTGATGAGGAGGGAAAAGTCCACTGATGGATACGTGGAACTGTCTGACCATTGAAATTATCCCCCAAACTGAGGGACAACCTGTCCATGGTGACTGCTGCTACTGAAAAGGAAAGGTGAAGGAGATATTGGTGTGCATTCATTATGTCAAATGGTGATTGTGGGGCAGAGAGATGAGGATTTTATACTCTGTATGATCAGAATTCTAAGGCCATTTGACCTAAAGGGTCCAATGGAAATACCTGAAGTGAAGTACGTGAAATATCACATGCAAAACCATGAATATAGTTGATATCATGAGATCCAGAATCCTGAGATAACAGTATATAATTTTTGGGGGAGATGCAAAAAAACTAGAAACATTTAATTAAGAGCCTGAATTTGTCATATATTTTGCTCTGCAAAACTTTATGCATGGACTGCAGCCTTTAAACGTAACTGTTCAGGTTGTGGCTAGGATTTTGTATGGTTAATTGCTGTTCATAAAGTCCCTCACTAACATTAAGTGATTTATAGAGGAGGTGGCTAGCAGCCACTTATCTAAGATATAGAAACATTTTTTTTAAGTTTGTTTACAGGGATTGGGTGCTGCCCAACAATGACCAAGCTGAGGTCCAGTCAAACAGTTTGGAGTTCTATAGAATTAAGTACAGTGCAGCAAATGTCATGGGAACCCTGTAGAATAAAGTGAAATCAAATGGAAAAGTCTGGCACTGATAAGGACTTGCTCTCATTCTGAAAGAATGTATCTCCTGGGATTTGATCTATTTTATTTGCAAGTAAGTGCAAAGAACTCATCCAGTCTCCTGCCAAACAGGAAGGACTGAGTATACCCAAGACCATTCAAAAGCTTTCATTTGAGACAAATATGTTTATGATACTGAGATTCAAAACTGTCCTGAGGTTGATTATCTTATTTGGGTATAAAAAGTACCTTGAGTAATATACAGCCCCTCTCTGACCTGGTGGAAAGTCCTGTATGGCCAGTTACTTAAAAAACATAAAACCAGTATTTGTGCTACTATTTGATGGGTTTGGGATGTCTGACAGTGGACAGGATGAGAAAAATCTGGTGGAAAGGAAAGGAACATGGCAACCTCTGGATAGAACTGCCCTTGCCCACTTGCCCATGATCACTGCTGTCAACACAGGTAAAGGGATAAATTGTTCTTGGAGGCTGAAGGGGGTGATAGCTGGGCATGATCTCAGACCTGCTGTTTACCACCCTGGATTTTAACTCAAGCAGCAGTAAGAGTCTTAACTCTCTCTCACTTCATTGTTTCCATGTGTGTCATTACTTCTGGCCTGAATAAAACTGGTCTGTAGAATGGCACACTCATAAAGGCTGTTTTGGCATCCTTAAGAAGGTTGCTCACCCTAAGCCATACAGGCCGACAGGTATTTTTTGACACATCCTGTGACCCTGGCTAAACCTTCAGCACCATTATACATGACAATTATCATGAGATGTTTACATAGTGGCAACAGTTACCAAATGGGATGCGCATTTGCCTTTAATAGATTGATCAAGCAAATGTTATGCCACACATACCTTTGAAAATCCACTATGTAGGACATATCATTTAGCACCCTCAAGAAAAATTGAGTTGTCCACCTTCCTGGATTCCTAACCTGGTGGGTACATTTCAAGGCTTTGCAGACTAAGGATGGACTTTTAATACAACTGCTGGCACCAAAGTATCTGATTTGGGAGTTCTTAAGCAGAAACTCCATATTCTGGGTTGGGTGGACAACAAGGCCTGCCTTTAAAAAAGTTGGGGCTACAATGTCAGGGCTCCACTTAGCAGTGGTGGTATGAACTTTAAGAATATCAGCCAGCAGATGGAACCCCCCCCCCCCCCCAGAAAGAATGCTTGATAGAACAAAGCCTTCTACAGTGTGTACTGTGGACAGACTGGTTCATTTAGACAGCTCTCTCTTTGATGCACCATTTTTAGGACTTCCCCAAACTTGGGGTCATCAGGAGATCATGCAGTAGGAGCAGTGTCAAAGATCAACTTTACTGACAACTGAGCAAACTAAATAAATGCACAAAAAAGTGATTTAGCAAAGAATGTAAAAATATTATGTTAATAGAAATATCACTTCCATATAAGATATACAATGACATCAGTTTCCTTATTGCATCCCAATATTTATGATAAAGCACAACAGAAAAGTGGCCAATCAAGCAATCCTGAGATGTAAAGCAGTTAGTGCTGGTGCCTCACAAACCCTGATTCAGTGTATGGTGTTCCTGGCTGTGATGCATCATAAAAAGACATGTTGTGACATGAACTAGCTGTCCTCTCAAGTGCTTGCTTGTGTGTGTCCTGCAAAAGACTAGTACCCTGTTTAGGACTGGTTTCGCTGTCTTAGGCCCATTGCTTGTTAAGTATAAGTTCTAGCTCTCTGTGACATTAAGTAGGACAATGTGAGCATCTGAGAAAGAATAAAAGTGAATTCTATAAATATTTTCTATAGGAAAAATAAGCATAATGCTATTATTCAAAGATAAAAGATATAAATCAAATATAAAACTGCAATTCAAATATCCAAAAGGGGTGGCCACAGTGGTGCAGCAGTTCGCATTGCCATCTCACAGCAAGAGGTTCTCTGGTTCGATCCTTGGCTGGGGTGCCTTCTGTGCAGAGTCTGCATGTCCTCCCTGTGGTCGCGTGGGTTTCCTCCAGGTGCTTCAGTTTCCTCCCACTTCCCAAAGACATGCTGTAGGTGGATTGGACAATCTAAATTGGCCCTAGGCATGAGTGCGTGCATGTGTGTGCCTTCTGTGTAAGGTTGGGTGCCGGGCTGGCAACTCAACACCGTAAAACTCCACTGCCAATTATGAGCAGACAGGTGGATCCACTGTGGCAACCCCCAATCGGGAAAAGCCAAAAGAGGAAGAAGTTCAAATATCCAAAAGATGCAAATATGAACGGAGAAGAAAAATACATTCAAATATCTCTTCACCCTGACAGAGGCAACAATGCCTCCTCTGCTACACCATGTACTTCATTTCACAAATGGTATTTTCTTGTAGGAAAGGCTTAAAAAACTTGTTGCTTAGAAAACTTACTAATAGCAGACCTTCTGACTTTAATAGCCACTTGAATTTGAGAATGAAGGCAAGATCATCCTAAAGTAAACTAAAAACTATGGAATCATTGAGGTATTCCACTGCTACTTAAGGAAAGCTAATGCATGTTAATTTTCCAGAGCTTCACCTTCCTGGTTATGTGTATTTCATAAACTCACCTAAGTCACTAGATCTCCTAATCTTATAGTGCATTCAGAAATTCCATATTCCCTTGTACACTAACTGCAAGAAATAACTAGACAAAGAACATTTTGAGTTATAAACCAGTTAACAGAAAAATGCAAATGTATTATAGCATGAAATATGATTGGGTGGATGTCTATATTGACCCTCCTGATTCTCAACTCAATACACAGTTTCCCTTTTAATGGGATTTAACCAAGTACCATAATATATATATATATATATATATATATATATATATATATATATATATACATTTATATACAAAAAAGAGTTGCCTGAGAACCATACAGTGACAGACAAATGCATGCATCAAAGAATGAAAAGGTCCTAATAAATATTATTTTTACAAAGATAGAATTCATGAATATTTTCTTTTTTTGTAAAAAAATCAAGAAGAGCAAGAGTACTGGATTTCAGGGGCAAGTTTAGAACAAGGCATTGTTAGTGCTCGTTATTCATTAGGTGGGGAGCTATGAAAGGGATTAGGTTGCATGGTCCTTTATATTTCCTTTTCTGTAAGCAAAGCATTTTCATAGGATCATAGAAAGTTACTAGGCTATTGGCCCTGAGGCGCTTACAAGCCAAGCCAAGAATTTAGCCCAATTTCCAACAAGTCAGCACCTGCCTGATGCCCCTTGTCCAGCAGAGGCACAGGTGGTATCCCAGGGGTGTATTTTCTGTTCCCCATCCAGTTATCCATTTTGCGCTTAAAAAGGGATAATGAGGTACTCTGCTTGATGTGGAGAGGGAGTCTGTTCCACAGAAGGAGTCATCTTTGGGGCAAAGATTTGTCCTGCCAACAAGTCCTGTTGATGTCACAGACCAGATTGAGGTTGCATGTGATGGTTACGTGAGTGGAGCTTGACTTGTGGATATGCAGCAGAACCATCAAGATAGGGTCTGAGATTGCTTTGTATGCCAGACAGAGGTCACATCTGAGGAGTCTGTATGAGACTGAGTAGAGGGATAAGGCTTTTGGCCTATCTGTGTAGGGTAGATGTTTGAGGGCCAGGATTCTTCTGGTGAGGAACTTCTGTGGTCTCTCCAGCTGCTGCATGTGATTTGTGAGGTACAAGCCAAAAGGGGAGTTGTACTCAATGGGCCTTATAAGGGACGAATACAGGGTAGTTAGAACCTCCTTGCCCATGGATGAGATACCCTTCCTAATGAGGTGGGCCATGTAGAAAGCCTTCCATACAATGGAGGCTATATGGTGGTCAAAAGTCAGGTTTGCTATCAAGCTGGGTGTCCAAGTCCCTCACTACTGATTGCATGTTTAGGACCTTGTTATCAATGTGATAATTTGTGGGAACATCACTCTCCCCAAAGGGGATGATGATGCATTTTTTGGCATTCAGTTTGAGGCCATGTTTCTAGCACCAGTCATTTGTTTGGGTGAGACCCTCTTGGAGGATGTCCACATCACTACGGGAACTGATGACAGTGCCCAGCTTGCAGTCATCTGCAATCTTGGTCAGCCATAGCCCACTGATTTTGGCCTGCACCTCAGAAAAGTAGAACCCAAACAACAGATCTGATCCCTAGGGTACACCACTCATTATGGGTCTACTGCTTGAGGTTGCTTCCCCTATTTTGACTAGGTGGGTTCGATCAGTCAGCCAGTTTGCTACCCATCTGGTAACATATGGATTGATGTCTAGTTGAGAGAGTTTATCTATTATATTCGAGTGGTGAATAGTATTGAAGGCCTTGACCAGGTCAAGGTAGGCAGTGTACACCTTCTTCCCCTCGTCCATGGCTTTGGTGACTGTCTCAAAGAAGTCGGCCAAGTTTAACAGGCATGACCTCACCTTGATGAAACCAAACTGTGTGGGATCGATTGTTTGCAGGTTTCCAATGTCCTTGCTAATGAGATCCATGATAATCCATTCCATGGCCTTGCAGATCAGGCTATTTAGGCTGATGGGCCTATAATTTCCTGGATCAGTCGAAGCTCCAACTTTGTGCAAAGGGATGACAGTGGCTGTCCTCCACTTGGCTGGGATGAAGTCGGTACTCAGGCTTTGATTCAATAGGGTGCCTAATGGTGCTGCAAGTTGGGATGTTATCTGGTCCCATGGAGGCTGTATTTTTTGCCTTTGAGAGGGCAATGATGATTTGCTTTCTAGAGATAAAGGGGAGGCGGACAGGTGCTGAGGATATCCTGATTTACTGATGGGAGGGACAGAGGGGTGAAGTTTTCACTGAAACTGTCTGCCAGCAGGTTGGCTATATTTACAGCATTTCTGTATGTGGTGTCCTTGACCACCATTTCTGAGTAGATCTAAGTGCTTCTTTTGAGATTGCGGATATATGTGAAGAAGGCCTTATGATTGTATTGGCCAGTTTGGACTCAAGGTTTGCTTTGGAGGATTTCACTAGTGTTCTTATTTGCTTATTTAGGCTAAGGACAGATTGCTTCCAATTAGGCACCCACTCCTTCTTGGTCCTGGACAGCAATTGTTTTCTTTTTATTACAGAGTTTATTAATTGCAGATGTCCACCAGACAGGTTTACTCTTTCTTGAGGAGGAGGATTTTGTCCTGTCAGGTATTCCTGATTCCATGGAACTATATAAATGCTCGTATAGTACTTTGGTGTAGGCTTGGACATTGGTGTAGGCTTGGACATTTGTGTCAGTTTCTACAGAAGGGGGGGGCTGTGAAACTGTTTATATCTTCCCTCAGGAGGTTGTAATCAGCTTTGGGAAAGTTTTTATGTTTGACCCTAGCTGGAGGGGGGGGGGGTGACTTCAAAAGTGACTGCTTTATGGTCAGATTTTACCAAGGAGGATGACACTGTAGGGATGCTGCACTAGTTACTCATGCTGGTTAATACCAGGTCCAAAATATTCTTCTGGGGGTGTCAACCAGCTGGACCAAGGCATTTGCATTGACACAACCAAGGAATCTGTGGGAATTTGTGGAAGAACAACTCATGCCAAAACAATCTATGGCTGGATAGTTAAAGTTGCCCATTTTATTAACATCTTGATTAATTCATCACATTTTAATCTGTAACACAGGATTACATATGTTAACAGAAAAGAAAAACTGGAGTGCAGTTGTATAAGTTACACTTAGTTAGAAAAGGAGATGTTCAAATTCCTCACTGCTGCAGTTATCTATGGGTTATATCTTACCCAACACACAGCAACCAGCCAGCTCCCAAAAAGTTCTCAGTCCCACCCTCAGATCCACTCTGACTTTTGACTGGCCAGCCCTGAAATGAGAAAATCAGTGATCATAGTGGAAATTCTGAAAATCTTCAGGACTTTCTTATGCCAGATAAGTAGCAGCATATTCATCCTGAACTAATCCCAACACATCACTAGGGGATGGTGTGTGGGACTGACTACTACACCAGTGAGGAATTCAGACATCTACCATTACAGGTAAATAACTTACACAATCTACTACGTTCATCATTCTAACTGGTGAAGCAGACTACAGGTAGAATACCATAAGCTTAATCAACCAGGGAGGAGGAAGAATATGTATCCAGGAACTCCTGGAGAATGCTCCTAGCAATGCCTGTCATGGATCTAAAGGAATCCATCCTTGGAGAGGTATATATAGAGGTCCTTATAACTTGTTTCTAGAATTCATCCTTTTCCAATATGCTATCAAAAAATACAAGACCATCTGAAAGTGCACCTTAGTACTGCCTGGAAAAGCTTCATCATGGTGGGTATAACAAAAGATGAAAGCCAGGGACAACCAACTGGAAACCATCTTTTTGACACAGGCTGTCCATCTTCAGTTCCAACATAAGAAATACATGGCAGACTGGCTTTTCTAAAGGACTTAGTTCTGTCAAGAAACTACCGAAGCTGCTTATACATGTTCAGAGTATGAGGAATCCTTTCTCCTTGTTCCGAGGGTTAGAACAGAACACAGGGAGACTGATAGCTTGATTCATAGGAACTCTGAATTTACCTTGGGCATAAATCAGGAATTTGTTCTTATTTATACCCTATCTTAAAGCAGACCAGATTATAGGGTTTACCCACCAAAAGAGCTAGCAACTCAGATATTCATTTTGCAGACATCAGAGCAAAGAGGAAAGCATATATATAAAAATAATATATGTATCAACAAATCTATAATCTTGATCCTCAATTATGCAAGAAGTGCAAGTTCAGATGGCAATGTGGTTAACTCTTCCAGCAGAAAGATAATATCTCAGGAAGGAGCAACCTGTTAACCACAAAATCACTGGTGAAACACTCCTATTTGAAACTGTTTTGCTAAAAATAATTGACAAAAAATACGGAACTATGGGCAGATAAACTGAACTGGCCAGATTGCTTCATTATCACATAGCTTAACCAGAAGGACCACCTTCTGCATTGATGCTCCCACTAGTGGGAGACCTCAGTGGAAGGGCAGTCTATGAATCAGAAAAGGTCCCAACAAGGAGGAAATCATTACTTTTGAGGCATCCAGCTCGTGGTAATCCCTCCAGTTCCCAAGATTAGTTTTGGAAATATTAATGTACACATGAAAACATTGTATATCTTCCTAATTACTCACAAAGAACTAGCAGTATTTCTAGTATACTGTACAGTACATAAGCAGTAACAAAGTACTTTTTTGTGTCCTACCTTGACATTGCACAGAATGTCGCCCAATAACATATAGCTCTTATATTTATGAAAACACAAATGTACATATGAAAATCTAAATAAGTTACAAAAAGTAATCATTAATTTAGTGTGCCTTGCACTGGAGATAATAACCTCCATGTCATTTTGTACCTTTACTATTGCTTATGCAGCCTATTAAATCATTAGTAACAGTTAACGAAGTTAGTTACAACAAATGTCAGGACACTACAAGGAGCTATCTGGGTCATTAACTGAAAATACATACACAAAAATGTGTATAGGCATGAAACAATTAAGATATTGCTCTAATTCTAAAATGTTAATGGAAAGGCGTGTTTTATATTACCATGCATTATGAAACTCTATAATGTTTGATCTGATATTGTTAATCCTCGTTCATTCCTTACATATGGGCATCAGTTCCGAGCTCGGAACCAAGACGGCCATTTTCCAAGCTGCATCAGCTTCAAACTCACGAGTTAAACTCTTACCCACAATTCTCCTCTCCCTGTTACCTCAGATTTCATTTGCCGTGTTGCCATCCGGTTGTGTCAAGCTACTTCTCTTGAGCTAAGTACAGTCAATTGTTGTTTAATTGCTTTACAATTTACTTTTCTGTCAGAAAAAGTTGATATTTTATTGTCTCTTGCCCTATTGCATCTAGCGTTCATAATTTCCTCAGGTTTTTTCTGTCCTTTACTTACCTTTTTCACCGCAAGGTAAATTCTCCTTACCATCGTTGGTAATCCTTTCCTTTTCTTTTTCATACCTTCGGGTACTCTCTTGTACCATTGTTGGTACTTTTCTATTGTTAACATGGAAGATAAAAAGGGTAGTCTGGGGTTTAAGCGGTGTTCTGATTGTGGACACAAACTGCCTACTTCTGATGCACACTCTTTATATGTGTTTATTGTGTGGGAGCTCCCCATTTATCTGTTAAACCACCTTGTACTATTTGTGAGAACTTTTCTAATAGAACTTTGTTAGAAAGGAAAAATAAGCTGATACTGAAGGGACTTCTAAAATCTCCCTTTTCAGAGGCTATTTCTGGGTTGGAGGTCTCAACCCCTCCTAAAGCCCATAAAAAAAATGGATGTTTCTACTAAGGCTAAATCCTTGCCTTCATCCCTGGCTGGGGACTCTCACCAACCAAAATCTAAAAAGGCTAAACTTTCGGCTCCGGAGCTCTCTCAGTCAGCCCTAGTGCTTTCAGTGCCCAGACCTTCGGCTCCATTAGTGATTTCGGCTCTGTCCTCTCCTGCAGCCTTCTACATATTAGCATTGAGAGGCTCCTCGGTTCAGACCTTTACCACTGTATCGGCACCGACCGTTCAGTCAGCGCAGACCTTGCCACGTCGGCTCAGAGATCTTCCTCAGAACCGAGGTCTTTATTACTGACTCCAGTTTTGTCGGTTCCAGTTTTGGCACTGACAACCACTTTGGCACAGATCCCTGTATCAGTGCAGACAATAACATTGGCCCCGATTACTTCTTCAGTGCAGACTACAGTCGTTCAGTCTTTCTCAGCACCGTTGTCCTTGGTGTGATCAGATGAGATGGGCACAGAGTCTGCCTCTTTTGTGGACAGGCCTGTTTCTCCCTCAGTCTCTGTGAGGTCCACTAGAAGTCTTTCTGAACATGTATTGCGTCTTGTGGACCAGGCATTCTTGGACAGAGGTATTCCACCCCCCAGAAACTATCCTTCCTTAGGAGGTAATCACCCATCTCCAAAGACACCTTCTTATTCTCCTCCGTCATTGCCTTTGAAGTCAATGGATATAGTACAGTCTTCCCCTTCTGCGGTTCCCTTTATGGATCTCACTAAGGAACCACAGTTGCCTTCGTGGCAGGAAAGTTTTGCTATGACCCAGGATGTCAGCTGTAATATGCATAGCTTGCCGTTCCACAGCCATCCAGGGAATGAGTCGGCAGGCTGAGCCACTTAGGGGAGGAGCTCCCCCTGTCCTTGAATTACACTCCTCTCTGGGTGGACCAGCCTTCCAACTGATGGAGAAGGCTTCCGCTGCTGCTGGCAATACCAGACTGTCTATACCTCCGCCCTCCTCTGGTACACCGATTTCACAAGTCGCACCTAGCGGACACCGGGTGCAAGGGCCTCAGGACATATTCCCTAAGGAATTCCCTTTTCTGTTGTCTTCCCCAGCTTCTCCTGCTGAGGAGGTCCACCGGAAAAGTTTGTGTAAGAGGAAGCACATGGACTCCACAGAGGAGTCTCTCACTGAAGACACGGATTTCGATGAGGGGGAAGGATCTCCTCGATCATCCTCTGATGTATCCTTTGGCGATATCCTTGAAATCCAGAAACAGAGAGGTAACTGGCAGCCCTCTAATCTGACCCCTGAGGAATCTGTGTTCCTGCAGGCTTTTCCTGCTTGGCTCCCTACCTCCTGGGTTACTCCACCTACTGATAAACTTGTCAAGTTCATCGTGCAGCATGCTTGGAAGGCCCCTGATACTAAGCTATTCCCCGGAGGCCAGATAAGATCTTGTCCCCTCCTGCTTCAGATCCCCATTGGTCCAAAGGTCTTCCTGTAGATGCTTTGGTGGTGGTGGCCACAACAAAAAAGGATCTGGCAGAAGAAGAAAGCCAGACTGTCCATCCACCTAACAGAAAGCCCCGGGCCCTGGACAAAATAGGGAAGCACACTTTTGCTTCAGTGACCTTTGCTATCAGGTCCCTGAATTATATGGCACATTTTACCAGGCTTCAAAGGGATCTTGTTTCTGAGCTCTCTGAAACCTTGGCTGGTACAGTGTCTGATGAGGTCTGTGACAAAGTGGCCTCTCAGCTGGCCACCATTGAGTCTATATCTAACTCCTCTATGCGATTGATATCTCACGCATCAGGAGCAGCAGCTAGAGCGGCGGGTTCAGCTGCGGTCTTGAAACGACACACCTGGATGCGCTTGTGCAACTTAGTGGAACCTTTTAAGTCTTCCTTTCTTAATGCCCCCATTGAGCCCTCCTCATTGTTTGGGCCCAAAGTTAAAAGCACACTGGCCAGATGTGAACAAATGGTAAGACCCTTTCTGCCGTAGGTGTCCATTATTCTTCCCCTCAACGTGCTTTCTCCTGAAACCAAAAGAATGGGAAGATATGGTTCAAGAAATCTCAGGGTCCTTTCCGTGACACACAGGCCGAGTTCTCCCCCAGAGGCAGAGAGGGAAACTTACAGGGAAGGCGCTCCTTTCGGGGCAGAGGGGTACCGCGTAAAGTACAGTTGTGTACCTACCATAAATGTAGATGTTCGAGTGTATTCACTGTTGCAGTCATTACTCTTGGGTATCCTGCTGGCAGGCTACCCGCAGTCGGCCTGAATTCCAAAGTCTTGGTCTGGCGTCGGTTGCTGTCACCTCTTCCCTGACGTCAGTGTGACAGGGGTATAAAAGATGCAGCCGACGCCATTTTCCAGTTTTTCTTGCCCCAGATGTCAGGTGCCCCCAAAAGGGTAGGCTAAATAGATTATGCCAATAAACATGCATGCACTGAAGTAAACATTTCCTTCATCTACAAGCAAATGCACCACATAGGTTGCATAGAATAGAGAAGTACAGATAAGACCCAGCAAATGAAAGGGGGATGGTGGGAGGGTAACCTGGACTGCAACAGTGAATACACTTGAACATCTACATTTATGGTAGGTACACAACTGTACTATGTTCATCGTGTTTCACTGTTGCAGTCATTACTCTTGGGTTGAATCCCAAAGCTGAGGATGGGTGGCTGGGCTAAATAGGATTAGGAGAAGCTATGAGGCCCTGCAGAACTGCAGTGGCAAAGCCTGCTCTGGATTTAGAGTAGAGAGGTAAGTGGTAGTGCTTGGTAAAAGTGTGCACTGAACTCCAAGTTGCAGCCTCTAAAATGTCTTTGGTTGGTACTCCTCTGAGGAAGGCTGCTGAAGTGGCTGCTGCTCTGGTAGAATGTGGCCTAATGCCCTTAGGCACTGATTTGCCATGCTGTGAGTAGCAGAAACTAATGCAATGGCCTATCCATTTTGAAACAGTGTTTTGAGATAGCCTTTCCTTGTGATCCTGCAGCATATGCCACTAAAGGTTGCTCAGTCTTTCTGAAAGCTTTAGTTCTGTCCAAGTAGAAGCGTAGCTGTCTGTGTATGTCCAAAGAATGCAGAAGTCTCTCACCCTTGTTCTGTGGGTTTGGATAAAAGGTAGGCAAGTGAATGGTTTGGTTAAGGGCCACACTGGACACCACCTTAAGCATAAATGTAGGGTTTGTCCTCAGAGAAACCCTGTCTGGATGGAAAATGATAAAAGGTTCCACAGCCACGAGTGCCTGTAACTCCAAGACTCGTCTGGCAGAGGTTATTGCTAGGAGCAGAGCTGTTTTCCAGGATAAGAATTTTATATCAGCTGTTGAAGCTGGCTCAAAAGGAGGCAGTGTGAGGTTTTTCCAAGACATAATTGAGGTCCCATGCAGGTATTGGTGCTCTCCTGGGAGGTCTTATGTTTTTGGCCCCTCTGAGATACTGCCTTATTAAAGGATGAGAAAAGATAGGTGGTTCCGTATTGTAATGGGCTGAAATGGCAGAGGCATGAATCTTAATTGATGAAAAGGATAGGCCTTTGTCCAGCATCTCAGTTAAGTATTGTAAAATCTGAAGAATATTTGGTACACACATGTCAATTCCTTGTTCCTTGTTCCAAGCACAGAATCTCTTCCATTTTTCCGCATAAGATTTTCTGGTACTAGGCCTCCTGACCTCCAAGATAACATCCATTACAGCTTTGGAAAGAGGAGTGTTCTGAATGGCTACATCATCCGCCATGCTGCCAGATTTAAGGTCCTGAGTTGGCTGTGCAGGATCTGATTGTTTTGTTGGGTCAGTTAGTGAGAAGTTTGAGGCAATGTCCAGGCTGGACCTTGAGACAAGTTCTTTAGGATTGGGTACCAGTGCTGGCGTGGCAAGTCTGGGGCAATCAGTATCAGTTTTGGCTTCTCTTATCTGACCTTTAGGAGTACCTTGGGGAGGAGAGGCAGTGGAGGAAAGGCATATACTGTTAGGTTTTTCCAGCTGAAGGATAAGGCATCCACTTTCCATGCTTGCTTGTGATAAATCCTTGTGCAGAATCTCTGTAATTGGCAGTTGTGAGGGGAGGCAAATAGATCTATGTCTGGGCATCCCCATTTCCTTGTTATCATGCTGAAGACTTGTGGATCTAGTTTCCACTTGTGGGGATCCATGAGGTTTCTGCTTAGTTCATGTGCCAGAGTATTTATTTTTCCTGGCAGGAATTGTGCTTGCAGGTGAACTTGATAAGTCAATGCTGTGTCCCACAAAGTCATGGCTTGTCTGCAGAGGGGTAGGAATGTGTGCCTCCCTGCTTGTTTATGTACCACATGACTGTAGTATTGTCCGTCTTTATCAGTAGATGACCTGGATGAAGTAGATCCTTGAAAGCTGTCAGGGCATTCTAAACAGCTAGCATCTCTTTTTGATTGATATGAAGATGCATCTGGCTTGCAAGCCATGTGCCCTGAATACATTTTCCTGCCATGTGGGCCCCCCAGGCATAATCTGATGCATCCGTTGTTAGTGTCTGCCTGGCTGTGGGTAAAGTGAATGGCTGTCCCTTGTGTTGACAGGCCTGTGCCCACCATCAAAACTCCTTTTGCAGGCAGGGAATGAGGGTAATTAATGTTTCCAAGCTGTGGCAATGTTGAGTCCAAACACTTTTTAGATACCATTGTAGTTTCCTCATATGCAATCTGGCATATGGAATTAGCAGAATGCAGGATGCTATGAAGCCCAAAGCCTGCAGAATGTTTCCTGCAGATAACTGGGTCTTTGTTGGCAACATTTTGAAGTAAGAAGTCAGTTAGTTGCCTTTGTTTGTCTGGCGTGAGATAAGCCATCTGGGCAGTTGTATTTAAGTTTGCACCCAGGAATATTATCTCTTGAGAGGGTACTAGTTTTGATTTCTTTTCGTTTACTGTGTACCCTAGGCAAATTAGTAATCTTTTTACAAATGCCAGATGCTTTAGTAGAATGTCTTTGTTCTCTGCTCGAGTAAGGCAGTCGTCCAAGTAAGGATATATTTGAATTCCTTTTTGTCTGCAAAATGCAATTACTGGTGCCAGGCATTTTGTGAAGACCCTGGGCGCAGTAGATAAGCCAAAGGGCAGTGGAGAGAATTGGTAGTGCATTGAGCCAGCTATGAATCTGAAGTATCTTCTGCAAGATTGTCTGACTGGGACATGCAGGTATGCCTCTTTTAGGTCCAAAGTTATGAGCCAAGCCTTCTTGCCCAGCATGGGCAGTAGCTGCTGCAGAGTCAACATTTTGAATTTTGGAACGTCCAGAAATGTGTTTAGAATAGACAGGTCCAGCACTGGTCTCCAGGCTTTGTCCTTTCTGAGCACCAAGAAAAGTCTCGAGTAAAATCCTTGTCCCTGCTCTTGTTGTGGTACTTGTTGAATGGCCCTCATGTCCATGAGGGATGAAACTTGCTTTTGTGCCTCTGCCCATTGATTGTGTGGCAGGTCTGGCATACCTTTTGCTCTTGGCAGGGTGTGAAAGTGGAACCTGTAGTCCTGAGACACTATTTTCAAGACCCATTTGTCCTGGGTAATCATGTGCAAATTTGGTGAAAAAAGTGCTAGTTTTCCCCCTAAGGGGGCTGCCAAAATAAAAGTGTTTGGTTCTGGCAGAGGAAAGTCATTGGGACTGTTTCCTGTATGGTTGTGATTTGTCTTCTCCGCTTTTGGAGGTAGAAGCACCCCATTGTTTAGGCCTGTATGAGCCTTGGGGCTGGCATCTGCCTCTGGGGCATCTGTATCTGCCTCTTTGTGGCCTGTCTGACACTGGAAAGGACCAATTCTTTGTAGGCCAGTTCCTACTAAATCTGGGTGGCTGTACTTGTAGGAAATCCTTAACTGTCTGCATGGATTTCTCTTTATCCTCCATTTTCTTCAACACCTCTTCTGCCTTAACACCAAACAAAGTATCATGCTGTCATGGAGCATCTAATAATTTTGCTTTAACATGATCAGGCAGATTATGTTCCTTTAACCAAGTATGCCTTCTAATGACGGAACCCATAACAGTGGCCCTGCAAGAGGCCTCCAGTGAATCAAAACCACATTGCAAAGTATGCTTTCCCACTTGTTCAGCTGCATACAATAAATCCTGCATTTCCTTGTTATCAGAACATTCAGAATTTGTCAACATTTCCTGTTTAAGCAGTGACATTAAGTATTGCTGATATTTAAGCATATGAAACTGACAATTTAAAGCCCTTACAGCCAAGGTAGCAGAAGTGTAAACTTTTTTCCCCCATCTGTCCAGTGCCCTAGAATTCCTATCAGAGGGGACAGGGTTTTTTTGCAGTGGAAGCCTTGACCCCTTTGGGACCCTGAGATATAGTCTCTGGGTCAGCAGCAGGGATTTTATATAGAAATTTATGAGAGTCTGGAACCCTGTAGTATCTGTCTGGCTTAGCAGGTGCAGGGGGTAAACAGTCAGGAGACAGGCCGGACTCTGAAAATACATCATCTACAATGTCTAGAACAGGTGGAATAGCAAGAGGTCTGAGCTGAGGTAGTAAAAGAAAGTCTCTGAGCCTTTCTTAGATTTTGAGTAATCTTGGCTCTCCCAGTGAAAATGCTCCCTCATGGTATGCAGGGTTTCCCGAAAAGAATAATCCTCAGGAGGAGAGGCTGAAGGAATAGATTCTTCAGCATCAGAATCTTCATAGGGAGGAAAGGAGTATCCCTGTTCAGAAGAGGAATCAGAGGAAACTGAAACCTGATCAGAAGAGTCATATTCTGTGTCTTGCCTAGGCCTCTTATCAGGAGGGGGATGGGAACCCTGATCAAAGTAATTAGGTCTCCGACCATCTTAAGCATCTGTTTCTTAGGCATGGAAGTCTGTCCAGGAGAATGCTGTACTTGTTTCTTTGTCTTTAGAGCTGTTTTAGACTTAATCTTTGAAGCTGAGGTTGGATTGACATATAATTGTGTAGGTCTGAAAACACCCTCAGAAGCTGATGCCTGCTCAGTGGCTCCGGACCTATCTGAGGGAATAGTTTCCGAGAGTCCAATATCTTGAATATCCAGAGGCCTAGTCGGCTCCACGTGGGAATCGGAAGCGGCCTGTGGCTCTGAGTTAGCCGGTGTCAGGGGCTGCGAAAGCGCCTCACTGAGAACCGGTGAACTGGCAACTGGCCTAGCGGGGGCCTCGTTGTCGGTTTTGGACCTCGGATGCCTGTCCTTTTCCTTGTGCTTTTTATAAACTCCGGTTGTCGGCTGTTCTGATGGCATTATATAATTAAACCTTAGGCCAAAGTAATGAAAGGCAAAATTGCACCGACGCTTAATAGTGCGTTGGTTAAATCTAGCACAAAACCGACAACTAGCAATGTCATGATCAGGGCCTAGGCAAGGAATACAGTAAAAATGAAAATCCTTATGAGGTATTTGCTTCCCACAAGAAATACAATTGTTAACTTTTTCTGACATCGGTCTGGAGCAAGAAAAAAGTTTCCCCAACGGGGTACTTAGCTTTAATGAAGACTTTGGATCTGACATTCGATTTTGAAAATCTCAGGAGTCGGCCGACCAGCACTTGCGAACTGCTTTTGCTTCGGGCACCGTGCAGCAAGAAAGACTGAAGAAAATGGGAGTCGGCTGCATCTTTTATACCCCTGTCGCACTGATGCCAGGGAAGAGGTGACAGCAACCGATGCCGGACCAAGACTTTGGAATTCAGGCCGACTGCGGGTAGCCTGCCAGCAGGATAACCCAAGAGTAATGACTGCAGCAGTGAAACACGATGAACATCCAGGGTTTCAGGGATTCTTTCCCTGATCAATCCTACCAGCACTCCTGAAGGGTGGCCCAACTCCTTTCCTCTGGATATGGTTGGGGGACGTTTCTCCTTGTACCCTTCTGCCTGGCTAAATACCACCACTGATTCTTGGGTACAAAGGATCATAACCAGAGGTTATCATATCCCTTTTGATCTTTGTCCTATCCCTTCAAAAAATCTTCCCGACGTTCCACCCATTCAAAGGGAAGAAGCAGCACTAGAGATAGAAAAGCTGCTAAGAAAGAGGGTCATCCAAACAGTCCCTCCAGACCAGATAGGATCCGGATTCTACTCAAGACTATTTTTGGTGCCAAAGAAAACCGGGGACTGGAGACCAATTTTGGATCTCAGTGTATTGAACAAGTTTGTGAGGGTACAAAAATTCTGGATAGTCACTATACAGTCTATCCTCCCGCTTTTGGAAAAAGACAATTGGATGTGCTATATAGATATTCAAGATGCATACTACCACATAAAGGTGGACAGGCCATCAAGAAGATTTCTGTGCTTCCGTGCTGGAGCCAGTCACTATCAGTTCAGAGTACTGCCCTTCGGACTCTCTACAGCCCCCAGAGTGTTCACAAAGTGCATGGCAGTTGTCACAGCTCACTTGTGACTTCAAGGATTCCAGGTGTTTCCGTACCTAGACGACTGGCTCATTTCCGCCCCCACCAGACATCTACTGGAAAAAGCCCTGGCATACTCTCTCCTCACTGCTCAAAGGCTAGGCACAACCATAAACTGGCAGAAATCCAATCTCATCCCATCTCATTCAACAGAATTCATAGGGGTTATCTTGGACACAAAAAACTGCAGAGCTGCTATTCTAGAGCACAGAATTTTAAGGATAAAGCAACAACTAATTCCAATCCTTTCAAAGGAAAAATCTACAGCTCACTCGGTTCTACAGCTGTTGGGTTCCATGGCAGCCTCCATCACCATTGTTCCTCTGGCCAGGTTTCACATGAGGCTTCTACAGCGGCTACTGCTCATCCAATGGTATCCTTTTCAGCATCCTCTTTCAGCCATGATTCGAGTAACCCACAGGTGCAAAAAGGATTTAAATTGGTGGATGACACACAATCTCTCTCAATGGTCTCGCCCTTTTCCCCCCAGCAACCCAAAGCCACAGTGACCACGGATGCCTCCCTGATTGGGGGGGGGGGCTATGTCAGGGACAGACAGCCCAAGGCACTTGGTCCCAACCGGAGGCCCATCTGCATATAAATGTTCTAGAGCTGAGGGTGGTGCATCTGGCATTGCAAGCATTCCATCCCCTGCTGCCTTCTGGGACAATTGCGATTCAATCAGACAACATGGCGGTGGTCTGGTACATCAACAAGCAAGGTGGAACCAAATCTTACCCCCTTTGTCGAGAGGTCATGAGGATATGGCAAAGGACGATGGCTACCAACCGTTTTCTTCTAGCAACGCACATTCCCAGGAGTTCCAACGTGATAGCAGACAGACTCAACAGGTGCATTCTGCAACCTCATGAGTGGTCTCTGAATCCCTTGATAGCGATGGAGATCTTCCACCGCTGGGGCCGTCCTTGCTGCGACCTCTTTGCGTCCCCGGCCAACTACAAATGCAGCGACTACTTCGCCCTGATTCCCCCTCCGAGACAGTCACCCAGGGATGCTCTAGTCCACGATTGGCCCTCGGGTCTTCTCTACGCATTTCCGCCCTTTCCTCTCATTCCCCAGTTTTTGAAGAAAGCCTGGCGGTTGAAGAGCAAGGTAATCCTCATAGCACCATACTGGCCACGACAGATTTGGTTCCCATTCCTTTGGCCTCACCTACTAGATAGACCATGGATCCTCCATCCAATCCCAGAGTTGATCTCACACCCATAGAACCTGATTCATCCCAACTTGAACAGCCTGAAGCTAATGGCTTGGCTACTCCAATTCCCTTGATTGCCAGGCAGAATGATCTTTCTTTACCAGTATGTGATATTCTCATTGCTTCTCATAAGTCCTCCACTAGAATTACTTATCTGAGCAAGTGGAAAAGATAAACCTGTTGGCTGAAAAATAAACAAGTAGACCCTTTTTCAGCACCAGTGTTGATAATACTAGACTATCTGGCCAACCTGTTTCAATCGGGTCTATCGGCCTCTACCATTAGAGTTCATTTGGCTGCAATTTCTAATTTTCAAAGGGTGTCCAAGATTCCTCTCTTATGTCCCATAAATTGTGCAAGACCTTCATAAAAGTTGTGAATCATGTGAAGCCACCTTTTAGAGAACCTATTCAACACCATGGGATTTATCATTAGTTCTACAAGCTCCGACAATGGCATCTTTTGAACCCTCTTCTTGTGACTGCAAGTATTTGTCATGGAAAACCTTGTTTTTGGTCGCTATTACTTCTGCCAGACATATTTCTGAACTTCAAGCTTTATGTATCAAGAGTCCATACTTGATTTTTCATAGAGATAGAGCGTCTCTGAGAACTAATCCGTCATTTCTGCCTAAAGTGATCTCTGAAATGTCCATTAATCAAGCCACTGAATTGCCAGTTTTCTTTCCCAACCATTCAAACAGAAGAGAGTATTGCCTGCATACCCTTGATATACACAGGCAAATCTGTTTTTACCTAAACAGGACTAAACCCTTTCGTAAATATGACCAGTTATTTTTGGCCTTTTCTGGACCTAGATTAGGATTGGCTGTTGCTAAGGTCACATTAGCTAGATGGTTGAAGGAGTGTGACCTTTATTTACACACAACATAATATCTCGTTGCCTACTACCATGAAAGCTCATTCAAAGTCGGTGGCAACGTCTGCTGCCTTCTATGCCAGAGCTTCTTTACATGACATCTGTGCAGCTGCAATTTGGGCTATGCCTCATACCTTCATCAGTCATTACAAATTGGACTTGGCCTCCAGGGGAAGAACATATTTCGGTTCTATGGTGCTCAGGAATGTCCTTCCATGAGAGCATCCCAGGAATATAGGTATCTGGGGACTCTGTCCCATACTTAAGGAATGAACGAGGATTAACAATATCAGATAAAAAAGTTATGTCTTACCATAACATCCCATCTGTATTGTTGATCCCCGTTCAGTCATTACGACCCTCTCTCCTTCCCCCTCCTGTGGTTTCTAGTGGATCTCACCATCCAGTTCTCTTAGGTTATTTGACCAGAGGTAGCCTCTACCTTCTTTAACTTGCAAACTCAATCTCAAGTAACAGGGAAAGGGGAATTGTGGGTAAGAGTTTAGCTCGAGAGTTTGAAGCTGATGTGAGCTTGGAAAATGGCCAGCTCGGTTCTGAGCTCGGAACCGATACTCATACGTAATGACTGAACAAGGATCAACAATACAGATGGAACGTTATGGTAAGGCATAACTTCTTTTTTTTCCTGTAATCTTCAGTGGTTTATCCAAAAAATTATTAATTTTAAGAGAGAATGAGAGAAAATGAGGCAAACTCAGAACATTCTGCACAGCTTGAAAAAAAAAATGCAGTTTTGAAGTATGAATGTACCCAGACAGAAATGTCAGGTTAGGTCTTAAATAAGCAAACACCATAGCTCATCAGAGTGCAGCTTCAAAAACGTGAAGAGGAAAACAAAACAGCAAACCCCTAGTTAAAACTAGGACAAGTGTGAGTACACCTGGAAATCTCACACTGCTAGGCAGTGAAAAACTTTCAAAAGCTGTATCCATATGAATGTCGGGCCTATATTCAATGCTGTTGGTTAACGTGATTTCACTGCAACATCAGGCAGTTCAAAAATGCTATTTAGCAGCAATCAGCTTTTGGACTTATGTTTCTACTTCATTAATAAGCCGAGTTTAAACTCTTTTATACCTTTGTTTGGTTGCAATTTGAAGTGCTATAAGTTAGAAAGTGTAAAGGACTGATCATTAAAAAAGGTGTCCTGAAAAAAATCTGAGTGAAGAAGGTAAACTAATGAGCAAGAAAGAGTGGAGTTTAATAAAAAAGTAGTAAGAGTGACAATCAAGTGGCTGGCCATGGTACCTCCCTGGAGCTGCGGACCCTGGTAGTTGCCCGAATTACTGTTGTTATAAATCCACCATTACTGGACCAGGACATTCCCAACTGTGCAATTATCATTTTACTTGAATACCTCTCATCAGTCCCAGTAAAATAATATTGTTTCAATGTACATACTATTCTGCTCTTTATATTTATAGTGATCTGAGAAATTTTAATTTAGTTTAAAAAATATATAATTTTCACAAAAAAAGCAATGAAAATCGTTTGCTAAACAAAGGAAAAAGCCTTCAAGTTGAAAAAAAATCAACAAGGCCAACACAGTAAACTGCTTTTCCCTTGAAACTCACACTTATTTAAACAAAGACATAAGAAAATACAGAATAAACAACAGAGGAATTGGTATTTAACAATGGAAAGAAGGCAGGCAGAACTGCAAAGGCTCAAACCAAATAAAGGATTGTAAGTTTAGTCATGAAGGGTGATAAAACCTATAGGCTAAATATGAGATCAAGTAAGAACAAAAGGTAGGATTAGTTAGGTTTATTAACATGGATGGCAGATGTTCAGAGGTGGACTATGAAAAGTATCTATATGCCCTGCTTACGATTCACCAAGAAGGAAGAATAGGAATTATTAATTAAATCCATTTGGTAGCTGTGTCCAGTTAGTGACTTCTGTTACGTCTTTCCAAAGAAAAATGAGTCTGAAAGTATTCCTTAAACTAAACATAAACTACACAATGGAACCTGAAAGGATTTACTTTGAAGTCTGAAAAAGCTAACAAGATAATACCCTGTTAGTGTGTGCTAAACAATGAACAAAGATTAAAATCAATTCTGCTATAAAAATGCAAAATAAATCAGGCATACCATAAAGCTTGCTTAAATGCAGAAACAGAGCTTAGCAATATGTAATGAGTGTCCATACTCATAGTATGACATAGCTGTGACTGTATCTATTACTAGACATGCTATTTATAAACTCAGCAATACATGCTCGCTTACAAAGCTGTTTCCTCAAAAAACATGTTCTCCCACAGCACAAATAAATGGACATGCTTTTTCCTCATCAACAGCAGAACAGTTTGGCATGTTCTCACAGATGTTTCCTTTCAGACAAACAATTCTGAAAGACAAATATTGTGTGCATTCTCACATCAGCAGAAGTGCTTACAACTAAAAAAAAAAAAAAACAAGTCTAAAAAGAAAAGCATCAGTAAAACAGATGTTTCCATATAAATCCCAAAAAGATACCAAGAGGAAAACAGGATCTAAAGTGCGTGAGAAGAACAGTATAAGTAGAGTGTAAAAAGTCAGCTGTGTTACAGGTATTGGTAGGAACACACTTGTTCCTTGGTATTGTATAGGAGAAGCAAATATAATATTTCATACTAGTCATGAAGTAAACCTTTGCACATCTCTGCTACAAACTACCAGAAGAGTACATGTCATTTGTTACAAGAATAAGTTATTTATTAGTAACTATGCTTACAGTAAAATAGTGTTGTGCTGCAAAATATAGTGCAGGTTGTAAGGCTCTGTGTTTTAAACAGACTGCAGATACAGTCATGGAAAACTCTGTGTTATAACCAGACTCTGATTCAACAGCAAACAGCCAACAAGACTATGTGTCTTAAGAAGATTTTGGTTCCAGTTTCAGTACAACACAGCAGCACCTTCATAAATTTTTCAATGGTGACCCTAGCCTGTATCCAAACACAAGAGGAGTGATGCTATGCCTTGTATAAGGTCAATCTAATAAAAGCACAGTGACTAACATTTATGTTGAGCACTTCAGTTTTAAATAGCTTACAGCAGTACAGTTCCTCAGACATCTGAATCTGGAGTGAGACTGCAGTGCAGGAAAGGAAAGTCGCAGTGCCATAAATTCTCCAAGAAAGGTGAGCAGCAAGGTTTCGAAGTCACCCACTGCCAACTTAATTTCACCAGCTTCTTGAGTGACTACGGAAAAATTTTCCAGCTATCAGTAACAGCCTGATCACCTGTTTTCTTGCTAAGTAAATGTAAAAAAAAAAAAAAAAAAACCTTTGCACTTAATATCTCAGACCAACCAGATAAATTATGGGAAAAATGCAATGTTGGTATATTCAGCACATTAGTAAATGTAAAACCTTATTAGAGCAAGTTGATGTATATGCATTATGTAAATGGGATATAACATTTGATTGGTATCTAAAACAAAAAAATGAGGCATGTCATAGTAAATGTTTATTGCGTGAATCATCTGAACCTGCTTTTTGTGTGTAATGCCATAAAAATACAGTGCAGGCTATAGCTCAAAGGTTAGACTATAAAGATAAACCTGTTAATGGTGATGAAGCAACAAAAGGTAAAATGCTTATGTTATATACAGATATTAAACAATTGTGCTTTGTTACTGCATTAATATCAGTTAGAACAACAGTCAAATCCCCTATAGACCTTGTTACACCCTTTAAAAATATGTACAACAGTGAAATGAAGCCACTGCTCAACACAACAGATGAGGACAATAGTAAGGTTCTTGATAATTTAACAGAAGAATTTAACAAATTTCTAAGAGACAGACAAGGTGAGGTCAAAAAGTTCAGATGTGATATACAAGACCTCTGTCAAAAGTGCATAGCAGCTCTACAATCAACAGAAGAGTCTACTAAAAAGCATCATAAAACCTGTAAAGAACTACAAAAGGAAACATCAGATCTTAAGCAACAGTTACATGATAAAAAAAAATGGTTAGTAATGTTCAGGATACACTAATACAAGCTAATCTTTGAATAGAAGAGTTAAAGGAAGAATTGCAGAGCACAAAACCAGTACAAGTCATAGAACAAGGCACCACTGCATAATCTATCTGGACTGCTTACCATGGCCCATCCACTGGCTGTACCCGATGTAACCGAGGCTTTTATGCTTTTGGCATTTACCTGTAAACAGATTAGATATTCTTCTACAATCAGCCTACAGACCTTTTTTAAATTTGGGTTCCTATATTTTTCTTTTACAACCACACATAGATTTGTAGAACAGGGTGCATTTCCAAAAACAGAACCAAAAGATTTGCAAGAAAAATCAGAAAAACAGGTCTATGTAAAGAGACCTTACAATATTGGTAAAGACAGCTATAAGGGCCATCAATACACAGGAAAAGGGGATGTATGCCCCGTAGATTTTCAAAAAGCCTCACCTGTAAATCCAAAACATTTGGTAGAGCAGGCAGAAGGGATGGGCTAGGAAGCAGTTACAAAAGGAGACTGAAAAACCTAAATATGTAGATCATTCTGACAGAGGAAGATGACAAGCAAGGGCATGCAGTGTGTCATATTGCATTTGACAATAAAAGTGGAGGATGGTGGATCTCTTTACAATAGGGGTGTACCCTCCCTACTCTGGCATCTTTCTTGACTACTTTTAAAAGGGGTCGAGATGGACGACCACTGATTAATATCTGGGTAGAGGGGGTCACTATGGAAAATGGCTTATTAGAAACAGAAGCAGCAGTATCGGTCACAGACAGTTACCTGTAAATCCTATAAAAAAAGGTTTGCATTTCAGCATTTAATGTCACAGGATGCTATGCAGTGAGTAGCCAAGATGTAGACACAAAATTTAACCTAGAAGAACAGACGTGGAAGGGTGCATTTTGATTGTGGAAAACTAGAAATGCCAGTAGGGGTGGGTAGTGATCAGGATTATATACTTCCTTTTCAAAAACAATATCCCATGCCTAGGGAGGCGTAAGAACATATGGAAAAATATATTGCAGAATGGGAAAAGGAAGGAATTATACAAAAAGGCAACAGTCCCACAAATTCACCAATCTGGCCAGTCAAGAAAAAAGATGGGAGTTATCGTCTTGTTACTGATTTACGGAAGGTTAATCAATATAAAACTCCTAGAGCACATTTGATTCTGGGAGTTCCAGAGTTGTCTGCACATATTAAGCCACAAAGTAAGTGGTTTACAGTAAAAGATTTAGCAAATGGCTTTTTTCAGTACCACTCAGGAAAAAAGACTGGCCATGATTTGCCTTTACATTTAAAAACCAGCAATATGTCATGACAAGATTACCTCAAGGATTTCAAAACAGTCCAGTTATCTTTCACCAGACAGTAGGATCCATCCTGCAACATCTAAAAAAGGATGATTCAGTGTTACATTACACTGATGACATATTAATCCAGTCTGAGACATTGGAAGAGCATGTACAGCTTCTTAAAAATGTTTTTCATACTCTACAGCAGGCAGGGTTAAAAGTGAAAAGATTCAGTTTATGTCTCAAGAAGTCAAGTTTCTAGGTACTATTATAAAACCATCAGGAAGGTCTCCTTGCCCTATGCATGTACAAGGCATTTTACAAATGGAAAAGCCATTGACTATAGCAGATCTACAAAATTCATGGGAATCATGAATCACAATAGGGAATTTATAGAGGATTATGCAGCTGTGGCTGCGCCTCTTTACAAAATGTTACTAGAACAGAAGAAGCTCCACCTTTTTAGAGTGGGGACCCCATGAGGATGAGGCATTTTCACAAATAAAAGTAAAATTAGCACAAGCTACAGAATTAATAGCACCCACACCAGAGTTGCCATTTGTGCTACAGGCAGTAGCAGGGAAGAAAACATTATCAGTGGTGCTATTACAACAATAGCCACATGGTGGCGACAACAGAATGGAAACACATTATGTCCAGTTACTTTCTGTAGTAGAAAGATGACCCCAGTGGAATTGGGGTACCACCCTTGCATGCAGCAGTCATTGGCCATTTACTGGGGTATCAAGCAAACTGAGTATTTGACTGTATTTTCCAGTATTATAGTATAAACACCACACTAAGCAGTAAAAGCTCTAGTAGATAAATTTGAAATGAACAAAATATCAGATGGTATTAGGCAGTCTTTGCAAAATGGATGGCATTGTTTGGAATGAAAACTGTCACAATTCTGACAGGGGATAAATATTATTTGTCAAATCACATGGGATATGACGGAAAACAGTATAACTGCCTAGAAAAAACAATGTCACCGGATGTACAATTTCTGGCATCTGATTTTGACTACTTTAAACCATCCATCTTTATACATGGAGCACAGTATTGGGACAAAGGCAAATACTGGACAGAATATGCTGTAGTTCTGAAAAATCCAGAGATGTACTCTCCCGAACTAATAGAGTTACCTGGGCATATGTCAGCTCAAAGCCTACCTCGATCTAGCCAAGGCTTTTGATACCATTCCTCACTCAGGAATTATTGATAAACTCACCAAACTAGGCATCAACCCCTGTACTGTTAGGTGGGTTGCCAATTGGCTCACAGATAAAACCCACAGTGTGAAAGTAGTGGACTCCAAATCAGACTGCCGACCAGTCACGAGTGGAGTACCACAGGAATCGGTCCTGGGTCCTCTCCTGTTTGGCATCTACTTCTCAGAAGTCCAGGCCAACATGGAGGAACTCTGATTGACCAAGTTCACAGATAACTGCAAGCTGAGAGCCATTATTAACTCCCCACTTTGGTCTATTTTAAAGTGTATTTTTCAAAGTGTTTATTATTATAACAGTTTTAGATTCATCTATTTATCCAACATTCAACATTTTTAGATTCATATATTTATCCAACATATGGTCTGTATTACAACTCCCATGTTTACACCTCAAGTTGTTACACTAGTACATCAGAACCAGTCACATAGATTCACACTGTAGTAAAAGTTTTAATGAGTTCAACTCCCCAAGTGATGCAGACACCCTACAGAAAGGCCTCATTGAGACCAATGACTGGTGTCAAAGCCATGGCCTTAAGCTTAATGCTAAAAAAAAAAAACATAGTCATCCCCTTTGGGAAAAACTGAGTTCCCACTAATTAATACATCGATGTGAGCTCACTGAACACTGAAGGAATTATAAGAGATCTGGGGACACAGGTTGGCAGCAACGTCTCCTTTGACCACCACATTGCCACTATGGTCAGAAAGTCCTTCTATGTGGCACATCTCATTACCAAGGGATTTGCATCCAGGAAGAAAGAGGTCATCACTTATCTCCACTCTTCCCTCATTGCACCAATTATAGAGTATAATGCCCCATTTGGCATGTACCTCACTAGACACCTGCAACAGCTGGAGAGGCCACAAAAGTACCTCACGAAGAGGATGCTAGGCCTTAAACACATGTCCTACATGGACAAACTCAAAAAAACTCCAGCTATTCTGTCTCATATTGTCTACAAAGTGGCGATCTCTGCTTGACTTACAAAGCCATGCCTGACCCAGTTCTGTTAGAAATGCGACATCTAAAGAAATCCCAATCCCTCCGCACCACATGCTCCAGAGACCTCAGTCTCATTACCACAATCAACAGAAGATGCTGGAGGGACAGGTTCATAACCCAGAGACTGCCCATGCCCTGGAATAAACTTCCCATACATGTCAAGCAGAGCACCTCACTGGCCCTCGTCAAGAGAAATCTTGAGTGGATGGGAAACAGAAAGTTCACCCTGGGAAATCACTTCAGTGGCTCTACTTGATAGAGGTACTGGGGAACTAACGTCAGGCAGCACAATGCCAGGGCAACTTCTATGGGCTAGGCATGTAAAGGCTCCAGTGCATTAGCCTAGTATACACCTATGAACCAAAGAGCTAAATTGGAAGCAGTACTGTATGTGCTATGGTATTATAATCCTGTTAAATTTTTTTTCAGACAGTGCTTATGTAGTAAATTCTTTAAGACTGCATATGGACACCTGGATAAGGCGAGGATTTGTAGACAGTGTAGGCAAACCATTACACCATGCCGATGTATTAAAAGACATACATAAAGTCATAACAACGTCAACTCAACAAGGACAGTACAGCATTTTAAAAGTAAAAGCACACCAAAAACCAACAAGTGAAACTTTCAGATTAAATGCATTGGCTGACTCATTAGCAAAACAAGCAGCACAAAGTGAGGAAAAACATTCAGGGTAAGCATACATTGATACAGAAATTAGTGCCTTAAAAACAGAAGTTAGTACCCTATAAGAACTAGACCAACAATCAGTTAGGGAAGATCTCATAAATATTCAAAGAAAGCAAGGTTTAATAGAAGAAACAGACCAATGCATGACTGCAGGAGTACTGCCAAAGGAATATTATGTATATCCTACTACAAAAGGTTTACGGTTGCCTTATGTGCCATATCAGTTAGCACGTCAGTTGGTCAAATTAAATCACCAAATATTGGGAGATGTAGGAGCTGAAAAGCTATGGGCCATTGTAAAAGAAAAATATTGGAACCCAAATTTAAAAAATGTCTGCAGGCTAATTATAGAAGAATGTCTGATCTGTTTACAGGTAAATGCTAAAGCCAAAACGCTTCAGTTACATCTGGTACAGCCAGGGGATGGGCCATGGTATGCAGTGCAGATAGATTATTGCAGGTTCTTTGCTAACAACAAATGGAGGTTACAGATACCTACTAGTAGTAGTAGTGAACATCTTTTCAAAATGGGTAGAAGTAATTCCTACCAAAACCATGACAGCAAAGGCAACAGCAGAAGCCTTATGGAAATAAATATTTTCTGTCATTGAGGATGGCCACGTCATAGAATCAGATAATGGTCCATAATTTGCTAGTAATCTCATTAAGCAAATGTGTAATTTGTTGGGTATACAGCAAAGATTTCATGTACCATACCATCCACAATCCAATGGCATAGTGGAGCGCATGAATTGGATGTTAACAGAACTTCTAAAAAAGGCATGCTTGGAAAAAGGCAATACTTGGGTACAGCATTTGCCTGACATTTTTATGGGTATTTGAGCAACACCAAACAGCAAAACAGGTATTTCACCGTATGAAATAATGACAGGTCGTAAAATGCCCATACAACTACCATTTGATCCGGGTAAGCCTAATGATAGGCTTATGTTAGAAATCAGTAAGCATCAGCAATGGTTAAAAAGGTTTACAGAAATATGTGCTTACAATGCAAGAGAGCAAGCATTCCACCTATGGAGAAAGGAGACCATTCTCCCACCTGAAGAAAACCTTCCCTCTGGAACAAAAGTATTGGTAAAAACGTTCCAAATGGAAGGTCCATGGGATAGCAACTGGCAAGGGCCTTTTGAAGTAGTGGAACAAATTGGACCATTAGTGTATGAAATCAAAGGAAAAACATCAATGTTGGTACATAAAGATAAGTTAAAAGTTATTAAAACTAGTGAGCAACGTAGATCTGATTAACTGTATTCTCTTGCAGGTTTCCTAAAGAGAAAACATAATGAAACTGACATGGTTTAAAGTGCATCCTTTTGGAAATCCAGTTATGGATGACCAAAGGCAAAATGATTCAGCAAAGGAATTTCTATTTAACTGATTTTTTAATTGCGAATAGCTATCATACTAACTATTATTGTATTGTTCTTCTTTCGGATTTTCCCAGTTAGGGGTTGCCACATGTATGAGTATGTAGTTTAATACCTAAAATAACAGGGGTTATACCTCTGGTGCCAGTTCCATTAAATTCTGTTAATAGTTGGAGAGTGTTGACAAATGAGACAGGAGACCAAGTTATAAATGTACTGTTATGCAAAGCAAAAGTACAGTTATCTGCTATAGTATAGGGAATCACGTTTTCAACAAAATAGAACCATCCCTAAATTGGTTGAAGTATTGAAAAATGAAACTTTCAGTGCAATCTCAGACATTACTGTCGAAATGACAGACATGCAAACTATGGTTTTACAAAACTGAATGGAGTTAGATTACATAAAACAAAGTCTGTAAAAGTGCATTTAGAGGTCACTGTGCAAGTGTCACAACATACTAGAAAAAAATGGAATGATGATTGGAGTAGGTAGTTTAGTAATCTATTTACAGGGTGGATAGGAAAAATTATCATATTTTTAATTGCTATTATTGTTATTGTAGTGCTTGCTTTCATATTGCTTACATGTATTAAAGTTTGCTTAACAAGTTTTAACCAACAAATTACTGTTGTCAATTGTCATAATAAAAATGCATTACCAAACAATGACAAATTTGTCTCCCTGGTTTAAAATAAAAAGGGGGAACTGTTAGTGTGTGCTAAACAATGAATAAAGATTAAAATCAGCTCTGCTATAAAAATGCAAAATAAATGAGGCATACAATAAAATTTTCTTAAATGTAGAAATAGAGCTTAGCAATATGCAATGAGCATCCATACCCATTGTGACATAGCTCTGACTGTATCTATTTAACAGACATGCTTTTTATAAACTCAGCAATACGTGCTCTCGTACAAAGCTGTTTCCTCAAAAAACATGTTCCCCTACAGTACAGATAATGGACATGCTTTTTCCTCATCAGCAGCAGAACAATTTGATGTGTTCTCACAGATGTTTCCTTTCAGACTTCTATTAATGGACATGTTTTTTTAAAGAATCAGCAGAAAAACAATTCTGGAAGACAAATGTTGCATGCATTCTCACCTCAGCAGAAGTGCTTACAAGTAAAAAAACAAGTCTAACAAGAAAAGCATCAGTAAAACAGATGTTTCCGTATAAAGCCCAAAAAAGATACCAAGAGGAAAACAGGATCTAAAGTGTGTGAGAAGAACAAGTAGACTGTAAAAATTCAGCTGTGTTAGAGGCATTGGTAGGAACACACTTGTTTTGAGGTAAAGTATAGGAGAAGCAGATATAATCTTTCATACTAATCATGAAGTAAACCTTTGCACATCTATGCTACAAACTGACAGAACAGTATGTGTTATTTGTTACAAGAATAAGTTATTTATTAGTAACTTTGCTTACAGTAAAAGAGTATTGTGCTGCAAAATATAGTGCAGGTTGTAAGGCTTTTGTTTTAAACAGAATGCAGATACAGGCATGTAAAACTCTGTGTTATAACTAGACTATGATTCAGCAGTAAACAGCCAACAAGAATTTGTGTCTTAAGAAGACTTTGGTTCCAGTACAACACAGCAGCACCTTCATAAATATTTCACTAATGATAATTTTCAGCAAATAATGTCATGAGATTAATGTATCTGAAGCTTGAAAGAGGAAATGTGTGATTCTTCTTCAAAGGACTAGTAGCAAGACAGAATTTGGATCCTAAACAAGTCATTGCTTTGAACTCTGACGCATAGCAAAGTAATTTCTATAGGAAATTTAATACAGTGCAGAACATGATGCAGTGTGAATTCATACTTAGGAGACACTCTCAGATGAGTCTTCAGAGTTCTAGGATTGTATATTTGATCAGTTGTCAAGGCTAGGACTACAGATAATGCAAACTTTAGTAAAGTTTCTGAGATAATACCATTGGAAAAACTGCTAAACTAATTGCCTTTGGAGAGGTTCTTAGTATAGTAGCATGGAAAATGCACTAGCTGAAATATAACACTAACTGGAACTACAGAACAAAGATGGTGATAGTAATTAGACACCAACCTGACGAAAGGATGATTATACGCTGTTACATGGTTTGGTATGGAGACTCCTTTTTATTGCCTTGATAAGCAATATTTTGTACATTCTGGATGCAAAAGTCTGAATTTTGATAACATAGAAATCTGCACTGCAACTGATATGGAAGAATGGAATAAACAATGAAGAGAGACTTGACAAGGCCTAATGAGGAAATGGAAAGATGGCAGCTTATATTCAGTGAAAAAGAATGCAAAATAATGTACTTGAAAAAAGGCCACATGAAGAGAATGCCATTGGAGGAGAAACAGTACCGATCGATCCATCCATCCATCCATTCTCAACCCTTTTTTCCAATTTTGCACATGGGGTTGGGGTGTCACTTTCAATAGTGACAATCATCTTAAGCCAAGGTTTACACCACCAGGGGGCTAGCCCTGCTGTGGTAGTTCATCCATACCAATCATCCGAAAACACACACACACACACACACACACACACACACACACACACACACACACACACACACACACACACACACACACACACACACACACACACACACACACACACACACCTATAGCCAATTTAGTCTGTCCAATCCACCTACTGCATGTCTTTGGAATGTGGGAGGAAACCGGAGCACCCAGAAGAAACCCACAAGACTGCAGGGAGGACATGCAGACTCTGCACAGAAGGCACCACCATCGAGAATCAAACCAGAGAACCTCTTGCTGTGAGGTGACAACACTAACCGCTGCATCATAACAAATGTAAAATATGTGTAAGTGTGTAGTGGCTATATCATGTGACCTAAAGTAAGCAGGCCATGTATGGAAACAGAAAATGACACTGACAAGCTAAGGTAACAAACAAAATGTAGCACCAGTCATAAAATAGAAAACTAAAAAACAGTGGAATATTTATCCATTTCTGGAGACAGCTGTTGAGGACTTACCATAATGTTAGATCTGTCTCATCTTCTTCCATAGGCTAGCTGTTGTTGCAGACATTTTAAGCTAACCAATTTCCCTTTTTGCACTCAAAATAACCTATCCCATGTGGTTATAGATTGGCCTTACCCATCCCATGGTCGATAATAAGAAGTTATGTACCTACCATAACGTTCCATGTTAGTTGTCTTCTCTCGCCTTCTTTCTTGCTTGATGGGTTTGCTTTAGCTCGAGAACTCCTTTTACCAGCTCGAGGCAGCCCCATATCCCATGATGCAAGGCAGTAAGTACCCAGATCTCGTTTGTTGACAAGGGCAATAACACCAAGCATAAAATACTTCCCAAAGGAAGAAGAAACTTAGAGATGGAAAAAAAGGACCAGGTTTGAATGGTCTTTAGCATAATAGTTTCTTATACAAGGTCTGTCCAGGCCAGGGGGAAGGAGGGAGGGTCGAGAGAAGACAACTAACATGGGTCAATCTCGCCTTCATTCTTGCTTGATGGGACCGTCCTAGCACCTCTATCCTGGGTGGCTCAATGGAACAAACTCTTGAGGACTGTAGAGCCAAAACTGGCTCTGTCCCTGGAGGCCAAGTCCAATTTGTAATGGGAAACAAAAGTGTGAGGAGTGGCCCAAGTGGCGCTGCACAAATAGTGTCCAAAGGCAGTCTAGCTTGAAAAGCTGTAGAAGTAGCTAAACTCCTAGTTGAATGTGCTTTAGGTTTTGAGCACAGCTGTTTTCCCCTGATCGTATAAATTTCAGTGATGACCGAAGAAAGCCATCTGGACAAAGTCACTTTAGAAACAGGAAGGCCTTTTTATTATCCGCATAGGAAACAAAAGTTGATCAGATTTCCTAAATTTTTGTTCTGTCCAAATAATATCTAAGCTGACTGTGGACGTCAAGATAATGTAGCTTTTGTTCAGCTCTATCTGAATAGTTAGGAAAAATACAGGAGATCAATGGATTGATTCAGATTGTTTTTGAAGCGACCTTAGGTAAAATGATGGATTAGTTCTCAAAGATACTCTGTCTTTGTGAAAAATCAAATAGGGGGGAACCGAAGAGCATGAAGTTCAGACACCCTCCTGGCAGATGTAATAGCCACTAGGAATAAAGTTTTCCAAGAAAGATATTTCAGGGAACAAGAAACAGCTGGCTCGGGGAAGAATCAAGGATGTCAGCACTAAATTTAGATCCCACTGAGGAGGAGGATTCCTGATTGGAGGCTTTAGTAGGAAAATTCCTTTCAAGAAGGCCCTGCAGAGCCTATGGGACATAATATTATGATCTGCTATCCCAACATGAAAATTAGAAATAGCAGCCAACTGAACTCTGACTGTGGAAGAAGAGGAGCCTGCATGAAAAATCTCTGCTAAGAAGTCCAGAACTGCCTGAACAGGGGCAGTAAAAGGATCAATATTGTGGGCCTTAGCCCAATTCCATTTGCTTGTGTAAATCCTCCTGGTAGAGGATTTTAGTGAGCTACTATGATATCTCTAACTGGGTTAGAGATCAAAGGGAAGGAAGTGGAGCAACCATGCTGTGAGGTTGAGAGAAGGGATTGACCGGTGCAGCTTGGTGAATCAGTAGATCTGGCACTGGGTCCAGATGCCACGGCTGCACCAAAAGGTGATGATGGAGGAGCGGAACCAAACTTGTCGAGGCCAGTAGGCAATGAGAATCAATTTGGCTCTCAAAACGGTAGCTTTCTGGATCACCTGAGGGATCAGAGGAAATGGGAAGGCATAAAGAGTCCCTGGGGCCAATCCTGGGTCAGAGCGTCTCTGGGGATGGGAAGAGGCTGAAGAAGTCTGGACATTTGCTGTTTTGGGGAGTAGCAAAATCTCTTCCGCTATGGATTGCTTGAGAGACCACTCGTGAGGCATGAGAATAGCTCTGCTCAATCTGTCCGCTATAATGTTGGTTTTCCCAGGGATGCTACCAGAAACCGATGAGAGGAGATCATTGCCATAGTCTGGTAGGACTTGGTTCCACCCTGTTTGTTGATATACCAAACTACAGACATGTTGTCTGTGTGGACTGCAATTGTCCCTATGGGAAGAAAGTCGTTGAGGGCTTACAACGTTAAAAGCACTGCTCTCATCTCAGGACATTTATGTGCAGATGGTACTGGAGCGGTTGCCACGCCCATGAACCATCCTGCCCTGATAATGACCCCCACCCGATCAGGAGGCATCCGTGGTGACAGTGGCTATGGTACAAAGCATCTGCCTTGGTGAAATGTGATCCACCAAGCAAGATGTTCTTTGCATGTTTGTGTCACCAGAATCTGGTGATGACCACTGTGTGAACAGCATCCACTGAAGGAGGCGCATGTAATCGAGCCAGGAAGAAGAGCAGCCATGAGACCTAATACTTTTAGAACCATTCTGGCCTGTACTTTCTGGCCAGAATGATCCTGACATGAGTCTGAATGTCTGAAACTCTTTGTTCTGTAAGGGTAGCTGACATCCTATGAAGGTAATAGACTGGCAGGGCGATAAGGATGACACTGAGATGCCCAAATGAGAACAAAGGTCTATTGTGTAATCCCTGGCTTGTATAAGCTGATGCCTGGTGGTGCTCAGGTGAGCCGTGACCACTGCCATGCATTTGGTGAACACTCTGGGGGCTGTAGTGAGACCAAAGGGCAGGGCTCTGAACTAAAAATCTCCTGGGCGTCTGTTGATGTGATAGTCATCCTGAAGATCTATTGAGCATCCAGTTGTCCTTCTGTAAGAAGGGCAGAATTGACTGAAGAGTGACCATTGAATCTTGTCTTCCTGACAGACTTGTTGAGTCTGCTGAGATCCAATATTGGTCTCCAGTCTTTTGGGGACCAAAAGAACCTTGACTGAATGGTCTATTGTAACTGGCTGAATGGCTCTTTTGCAGTAGTTTTCGATTTTAACTCTGCAATGTCTGGAAGGGAACAGGAATAATGTAACCCTTGGATATGATCGACTGTACCCATCTGTCTTGAGTGAGGGAATGCCAGGCTTCTGGGTACAGTGATAATCTTCCCCGACTGCCTCCAAGGAGGGACAGAACACCTCAGGGATGCTGAAAGGGCTTATCAGAGAGGCTCCCTGTTTCCCTGGTTTTCGACCCCTCTGCCTCTAGGCGGCGTCTGTTGTTGTTACCCCTCTGCCTCTAGGGTAAAACTGACCACGGAAAATCGTGACTCCTTGGGATTTTCTTACCACCCTTCTGTCCTTTGGGATAAGGCCTAGAAGGGGTGGAAAACGGACTCCAACAGCAGAAAGAGTCTTGCCGTCCTGCTCACACCTGGTCAAGGTCTCCTTCACCTGAGGGCCAAACAAAGCTGACCCATCAAAGGGAGAATTTGTGGATCCAAAATCACATAGCCGCATCCAGGCTTGGCGTCTAAGAGCCACACCTGTGCCTGCGGCTCTACTGCGCTCCATCCGCATATAAGATATTAGCCGCATGGAGGAGTTAGCAATGGAATTGAGTTCCTAGCTGCAAAGCAATCTTTTCCTGAGCCCCTGCAGCTGTAGGATCCTGAACTACTTCCCCAGCTCCTTCAGGATATCTCTGGAGTCTGGTGAAGTGACAAAGATAATTCAAGCGCATAGCAAAGGTCACTGAGGAAAACATCCGCTTGCACCTATCCATGGTCCTAGAGTCCTTATTAGGAGGATGGGAAGGATCTGCAAGTTCCTTTTGGTGGCAGCCACCACCATGGCATCAGCGGGGACACCCTTGGTAAGGAATTGTTTGTCACTAGGGGCAGTGATAAATTTAGAAGGCCTCCTAGGGACTGGCTCTACAGAGTCAGGAGCTGTCCACGTGCAATCACCTGCATAAGAGACACCCAGGAGGTGGAGGGCCGAGATGTATAGTGACTCATCCTCAGAGGGATTGTTGGTGGGCCAGTTTCCCTCTGTTTCAGAAGTTCTAGGATGTCTGAAAAGAGACATCCTCAGAGGGGATCTAGGGATCCCTCTGACTCATCAAAGTCAGTAACCGGCGTGACAGACTCGGGAGTCTACATGCTTCCTCTTACAAGTCCTCTTCCTAGGAGGATCTCCCGAAACATCAGGAGAATCCTCGAAGAGGGGAAATTCCCAATGGGGAAACCTGAGGCGGAGGATCTCTGGGTCCTGTAGCAAGAGAAGTGGCAGAGATGTCAACAGGTACAATGGAAGAGACTGCTGACTGATACCAGTGGCCAGTACACTCTTCATCACCTCGAATGCTCCCTCCCAGGCAGGTCCGAGAGAACCCGCTCCAAGAGCTAGGAACTCCAGGGACCACCGAAGAAGCATCCGAGGCAGATGTCGGAGCCGAGCTCAACAAAGGCCGAGGCTCCAAGGGGGAGCTGGAGTTTGGACAAGGTCCGATGCCTCCACCCTAGGAGGAGACCATGGAGAAGAGCCACCCGAATCCCCCCTCCTCTAAGGAAGAGGGAGAGAGGCTGAGGGAACAGAAGGGGTATCCAACTCCAAGCTCTGGGGTAGAGTTGAAGGAGGAACTGTAATGGGGTGTGGACCAACAGTCGTCTGCTGAGGGCGGACTGAAAGCATTGGGCCAGTACCTGTGACTTGAGCAATCTGCTGACCACTCTCTCTAGGTCATGGTCAGACCTCTTCCTGGAATGAGCCATCTGTCAGAGCCTGTACGAAGTCGGAGAGGGGCGCAGGCTTAGAGCAAAGAAGGGCTTGCCTGGGCCTTGGAAACTTCGGTGGAGCCCGACTGGCGGAGAGCCCTCCGGTAAGAAACCCTAAGTAGAACCAAGCCCCTAGTCTCCTGCAGGACTCTCTGGCTGAAGGAGTCCTGCAGGTGAAGAGGGCCCAGACCCGTCTGTCAGAGACATTTTCTGACAAACCCTCTCCTTTGACATGGTGCCGACACACAAAACACACACACCAGTCAAAATAAAATTAAATTACACAAAAATACCAAAAGGTATTCTATAAACACCAACACACACACCCTAACAGGGGGATGGGAAGGGGGATGATAGGGATAACTAAGAACAAATTCAAAAGACAGGGAAATTCTGTCAGGAAGGGATAGAAATTAAATTTAAACTATATAAAAATTAGTTTTTGACTAAAGGGGCTGAAAATCACAAAGTGAAACAACTTACCAGGAGCTGGTAAAAGAAGACCTCCCAAGCGGCGCTGCAAAGATCTGGGTACTTACTGCCTTGCATCATGGGATATGGGGCTGCCTCGAGCTGGTAAAGGAGTTCTCGAGCTAACCCATCAAATTGACAACTTAACATTTATATATTACCTCAATGAGAAAAACTAGGATCCTACAGTAAATGATTTGAGTGGATCCATGCACGGGATAAAGCATTTAGGAACTGCATCTGTCCATTAGAAGTATAGGGGGCAGTCTTGCAATAAATTTTCTGTTTCCCATAAACAGATCTAAGTTGTGCTTGAATATGGATAGGGATAAGCTTTGTTTTATGTGGAAAGGGAGTTTGTTCCAGAGCAGAGGTATTCTCTGTAAAATAAACCTGTCCCTCCAAACTGTTAATGTTGCAGAAGAGGGTTAGAACCCTGGACTGAACATTTCTGATGTCATTTGACTTGCTGATGTGCAGTAAATCCATTAGTAGTGGGTCAGAGGATGCCTTGTATGCCAGACACAGGTCACTTGTTAGCAGCCTGTAAGATATAGACTATAGTAACAGGGTATTGAGTTGATCCATGCAGGACATGTTGTTTAAGCCTTGCATCCTTTTAGTAATGTTATCTCCATAGGCATTCCAGTTGTTGCATGTGTCTGGACAGATGCATGTCAAAGGGGGCATTGTATTCAATGACTGGCTTAATGATGGCTGAGCAAATGCAGACACAATTATCCATAGATCTAGACACAATCCCTTTGTTTATAAGCCGTGCAATATAGAAGGGCTTTCTTACAACAATGTACACATGTTGGTCAAAAATTAGATTACTGCCCACGAGTTCACAAATCCTGAACAACCAGGTCACCTCTTAAGGGTGTATTTCCAAATAATACAACAATGCATTTTTGGCATTTAGTTTCAGTCCATGATTTTGGCACCAGTTATTTATTTGGGACAAACCTTCTAGCAGAATACCAAAGTCATTTGGGGATTCAATAACTGCTCCAAGCTTGCAGTCAGCTGCAAACTTAGACAGACAGAGCCTTTTGGAATTGGCGTTTACTTCAGAAAAGTAACTGACCAACAGGAGATGTCCTAGCACAGAACCCCTGGGGACTCCACTGTTGACTAATCTCTTTATGGATCTAATTTCCCCTATTTTGACTATCTGCACCCTATCTATGAGCCAGTTGGCACACCAACAGGTGATACAGGGGTTTATCCACAGTTTATTTGGCTTTTCTGCTACGCCTGAGTGGGGAATTGTTTTTAAAGCTTTTGTCAGGTAAAGGTATGAGGTGTTTACCACTTTGCCTTAATCCACTGCTTTAGAGACATTTAAAAAAAATCCACTAGGTTGAGTAAGCTTACCTGTCTGTAACAAATCCAAACTGAAATGGGTCCAGTGTTTGGAGGTTCTCTATGTTGTTATTGATTAGTTCCCTGATAAGTCCTTCTACAGATTTGCATATGAGGTTGGTCAGACTTATAGATCTGTATTTGCCTAGGTCTGTGGAAGGTCCTCCCCTATGCAGGGGAATGACTGCAGCTTTTCTCCATTTGCTGGGTACAAAACCTGTATGGAGGCTGAGACGGAGTGTTGTTAGGGGTGCGGTTAAATCGTGCTTCATGCTATTTACAATGCATCCACAGATAGTGTCTGGACCGATCGATGTAGTATTAGTAACTTTTGATAGTATCTTTAGGACTTGGTCTTGTGTGATAGTTAGGGGCAAGCCAGTTTCAGTTATTGCCCTGTATTTGTTCCTCCTGGGTACAGCTGTATCTATTCAGCTGTTTACATGCTGGTATAGTGTGGTGGTATATGTTCCTGCATATTCAGTGGAGTTAACTGGGTTTGGAGGGGATTTGAAGCTTGCCAATGTATCACTTAGGAGTAGGTAGTTTGTCTTAAAGAAATTTCTAAAGGTATCTTGGATGGAAGGGATTTCTTGTTTCAGTTTTATTTCAAAGGAGAAAGCTTTATGGTCAGACCTAACAAGTGACGAAGATGCACAAGAGATGATGCAAGATGCTCCCATATTAGTAAGGACAAGATGCAAGATGTTACTCCTTCTAGTGGGTACTCCAGTTAATTTCTTCCAGGGTATTTCTATTGACAAAGTCCAGGAATTTCTGTACTTGTGCACAAGTGGTGGTAAAGGTTTCCCAGTCTATATCTGGATAGATTTGATCACCTATTAAAATGGTATTGGGTTTAATGCTGAGTGATTCCAGTTTCTGTAGATATGTATTGCGGCTTTCTTGTTTAATAGAAGGAGTTCTATAACTAACTAATATATGGTACAGGACATTTCCAATGGTTATTTGGACACAAAAAGGCTATAGTGCACCAAGCTGCTTTACCAGCCTTGATGCAAGTCTCTTCTGGATGTGTACTGAGATACCTCCATCTTTTTTCTCCTCCTGTGCAGTAGCTGGCCTAAATGTGGGGAAAGCATTACAGCCCTGCACAGCCAGAGTGTTTTTCACTATTTTATACCATGTCTCAGTCACTACATAGATGTCAATGTCCTCCAAGGTGAGAAGGGATTACAGGGAGTGGAGTTTATTTTTTAGGCTCCTAGCATTGATCAGCAACACCTTCATAATTTTCCTTTGCTTTGTTCTCCACCTATGGTTTACTGCATCTTAGCCTGGCAATTCAGACTTCTGGTCCGAAGTTCAAACTTCTTTCCCATTATGCCATGCACCACCCAATCTCTTCAGACTGAGTTTTCCCTTCCCATACTGGACCCTTATGAGAAAAGAAGCAAACTAAAACCCAGTAGGCCAACATCAAATGAGATTCAATACATGAAGACTTCAGGAAGGTATGCAAGATCATCTACAAATTGAAAAAATAAAAATAAAACATTCTAATTTGGAAAGGGGATGGGGAGGGAATGTTGAAAAAGATGGATGGAAGAAGACAGCATAGATCAAAAATACTTTCACTTCTGATGTCTTTTCCATTTTCAGGCTGATCTGGGAGGCACTAAGAATGGACATTTAGAAGATGGTGGAACTAAACACTTGTCTCATCTTTTACTGAATATCAAGCTTGTAGTGAGTCACAAAAGTGTCTGCTGAACAGATATTGTCCAATGACTAAAGAGGAGTATAGAGGTCGAAACTGCTCTTGAAAAGTGAGTCTTGGATTTGGATGGCAAGGACAATCCATTGAGATTACACACATAAGAAATGCAGTTGGTAAAAGCCATCTGCATAATGTAACCTTAGTGACTGTCATAGTTTTAGTTTTAGTTTTTAGTACTAAGCTAACTGCCTTTGTATTTTTTTTTAAGCAGCCAAGCCAATTTGTGAGACTCAAACCCTGCACCTTGTATTTGTAAGGCAAACACCTTAACCATTAAGCCACCCTCCCAACCCCCTGTCGCTCCCAGTCTAGCTTTAGAAAAGGACAAATAGTTGATCAGCTTCCCAGATGTTCTTCATTCTATGCAAATAAAACCTTAACTGTTAATGTAGATCCAGACAGTAAAGAACATACTTCCTTTTATCAGCAAACTTCAAAAAGAACAGTGGTAAATAAATAGATTGGTTAGATTCAGAGGCCATCTTGGTTAAAAAAGCCAGACTAGTCTGCAAAGATACCCTGTCCCTGTGAAAAAAAATCAGATAAGGAGGTTTACATGACAAAGTCTAAAGTTCTGACACTCCCTTGGAAGAAGTAACTGCAACCAAGAACATGGGCTTCCAAAAATGAAACTTCAAGTCAGATGTGGTAAAAGGCTCAAATGGAACTCTAGTTAAGGCCTGTAGCAATCACGTCAGATCCCAAGAAAGATGTGGATCTCTCAAAGCGGGTCCAAGGAGAAAGCTTTAGATAATCTCAGAGGAGCTTTGGGAGAAAGTCTTGACCAATATGAAAATTCAAAGTAGTAGGAGCTTATCTTGAATGAAAATATGAACTAAAATTCCAAAAATCACACATAAAGGAGCTAGAAAGGGATCTTAACCTTTAGAAACATCCATACCAAATACGAAACCCTTTCCATTTCCTGTCACAAGTTTTCCTGGTGGAAGACTTTTGAGATGGAGAGAGAATATGCACAATTCTGAGAGACAGCTTGAGATCTCCTGCCATCTTCAGAAGTGGCAGAAAAAAGAGGGATATGACATCCAGTTGAGGTTCTCCCGCTGAATGGAAATTAGATCCGGGACTGGATCCAGAACTCAAGGAGGGTAAACCAAGCGAGGCCACTGGAAGGGGACCAAACTTGTCTGGGCCAAAAAGGGGCTAGGATGACAGTGGCTGCCTAGCACCAGGCTGCTTTCTGCAAAACCTTGACTGGGGGAGTTGGAGGATATGCTTACAGGAGACCTGGGGGCCAGGCATGGACAACTGCATTCCTCAGTGACTTTCCCTCCTAAGGGATCAAGGCAAAAAAGTTGCTGAACTTGGTACTGTGTGGGGTTGTGAACAGCTGCTGCAAGGCTTGCCCCAGTGATTAAAAATTTATGTCACTATGGATTGAGGGACAACCCATGAGGCATCAGTATGCTCCAGCTCAGCTTATCTGCTAGAATGTTGTTTTAGCCCAGGATATGTACTGAGAAGACTGACTATTGCCAAACTTATGGCCTGCCGACATTGAGTTACAATTAGATTCACCCTTGTTTGTTGAGATACCACACTACAGCCATACTGTCAGTCTGGATAGCAATCACACCTCTGGGGAGAGTCATGAAAAGCCTACAGTGTCAGTAGGACTACCCTCATCTCCTTCAAAATACAGCCCCCCCACCCCAGGAGGGAAGGAGGTTTCTGTTGTTAGTCTGTGCGTAGAGGAAAATGAAAGGGACATTCTGTTGTTACCACACTGGATATCAACCACCAAAAGAGAATTCTTTGGCAGAATTGACCCAGATCCTCTGTGATCTGGTGGGATCTCTTAGATGACTCTTTCTGATAGCAACTTTTCTATTTCACATACAATTACCCTTTTTCTGCTGGGGGTGGGGGGACATCGAGAAGAATCTTTTCATGGAATGTCAGAAATGCCTAAAAGGGGATGGTATATCTTTGGAAGATGAACTTCAACACTCATGAATCTGTGGTGATGGCCTCACAGACTTGAGGGTGGAGAGCCAAGCACCCTTCTGATAGAATGAAGCAGCTGAGCAAACCTTCAGGCGCACTGAAAGGGTTTGTTGGGGAAAGGTCCCCTAAAAACCTGATTTTATGGTCAACTTCTGTCCCTGGGGCAGCATCTGTTGAAATTCCCTCTCCTGTCACCTGGAGCAAATTTTGGGATGTCCAGAAAAATGGCTGATTACCTCCCTTCTGATTATGAGAACATTTTTATCAAGGGATAGAAAAGCTGACACCCATGGAAGACAATGCCTTGCCATCTTGGTCACTCTTGGTCCAAGTATCCTTAACTTTAGGTCGAATGAAGTGGAACTATCAAATGGTGCATTCAAAAAGAACATCTTAAAGCTCTTTCTAAAGGTAAAGAGGTGCATCCAGGCATGGTGGTGAGTTGCTACATTGGTGCCTGCAACCCGGACTTTACCATCCACACTGTCCAATAACCAGTGCATGGATACAGTGGAAATTGACAACATGGTACACAACTAAGCCTCCATGAACTTACAAGTCCCGACTGTCATGGGGGATGCAATGGACTTACCATCCTCATTAACCAAATTTATCTGTAGTCCAGTCAGGTGTGTCATACAGTCCAGTGCACAAAGGGCAAAGGTGACAGAAGCATATGTGCACTTTCCATACATGTCAACCGCTGTATATTCTCTGTTCAGAGAATGGACAGATGTACTCTACTCAAAGTTCCTTACTGGTGGCTGCAACTACTACAACGGCATCAACCACAGGCTCCTTATCCTATTGTTCCCTATCTTTTGGATCAGATTAGAACCTTGACAGTTTTCTAGGGAGAGGCTCCACCATGTCCAGTTCTCTCCACTGTCTCCTAAATACTAAGTCAATGAGGGCAACCTCAGGAAGTACAACCCATGCCATGGATGGACATACACCAAAGGCCTCAAGAAACATCGACTCCTCAAGAAAAGGGGCACTGATGAAGAAATTATGCAGATGGGTTGAGATCCAAGACCACCAGATCCAAAATGCAGACTGGTGAAGGAGAAATCAGAAAGGAAGTGGAGGGCCAGCTCTGTCCACCTTCAGAGCAGAGTGGGAAGGAATTATCCTCAGATCGATCAATCTGTGCCTTCAAGAAGATCAACATAATGATGTTGAGATCTACTTCCCTAATGCTCTGAGAAGATCCTGCAGACTATGAAGATGCAATTGAAGGTGGCTTAGTGAGCTGGAGCAAGGGTCTGTTCCAACTCTTGGATACTAATCGCGGGAGACTGAATCCTAGAGGGTGATGGTTTCAGTCAGAATACTCATTCTGGGGTGGCAGACATGACAGATGAATGGAACCTAGATGGATCTCACACCAAAGTTACTGAAGGACTAGGAGCACTCGAGGGTGGGGACCAAAGCAGTTCTGATGTTGGTGTTGAAGAAGCTGAAGATCAGACCAGGAAGGTGCAATGCCAGATCCAAGACATGAGCTGATGAAACAGAAGGTCTAGGGGTCTTCTGTACTGGCTCATTCAAGAATTTGTACTCAGCAGATCTTTTCCTGGAGTCTTATCTTTTTTCCTTTTCCTCTTTTTCCTTCTCATCTCTCTTGTCTTTGTCCTTGTCCCTGTCTTTCTTGTCCTACTCCAAGGCCTTATTAATAGGAAACAAAGATGCAGGAGAGCTAGCTGCAACTGAAGGGTGGAAGATGCCCTTTCATCACTAATTTAGAAAGTATTTCAGCCAAGGTCCTGGACTCAAAGGAGGCACAGGCCTCGCAATCCTGGTCTAAGTGAGCAGCCCTCAGGCAGGACACTCAACCATCGTGCAAGTCCTTGGGGTGCAATTTGTGGCAACAGTCAACACATTTTTTGGATTCCAAAGTCTCCCAGACATAGTGAAAAAAAAAATACTGAGCAACACATCTACCCTACAAGAAAGAACCAAAGTGAATCTCTAGGGCCTATACACCAGATGGGAGGAGATCCAGAGAAACTCAAACAAACTATTCACAAAATATTTTTACCTTCCTAGACAGAAGGATTAGGGAGAGGAGGTTTAATCCTGAACTAGCACTAAAACTAGCAAAAAGCAACACTTAAATTCACTTATTCGAGCACAGGGTGTAAAAGTCTAGGTTCCATTTAATTAACTGCAATTTTATGTGCATTTTTGTGTGTTTGTGTTTTGTAACAAGCAATGTTTGAGAATGTTTATTATGAAGTGGGAGTTTTCTTTGGGGAGTGCTTTTGTAGGTACTGAAGTATGGGTTTTTTTTTTCTTTTTTCTTTTCCCCAGTATGTGTTACTGCAGAATAGTACAGGTTAGTGAGATTTGCCCTTTCCTGCACTGTTGTGCAAACTTGAGTTTGGTACATACAGGGGGTTTGAAAAATCAAAGTTTTTTTTCTAACTTTGACTTCTAATCTTTTAGCAGTTTAATCACTTTTTGTGCATGTATGCACATATTTAATGCCTCAAGAAGGCAGTTTAAAGAAGATATCTTACCATGCATACATTTCTGTTGCATTCAATTCATGAGTGACAGCCCAGGAAAGACAGAGACATTTGGGTTTCCCTCTATCTAAAATTGTGTTTCATGTGAGGTGCAAGCCCCCCTGTTATCCCCAGCTACTTAATATAATTACCAGCAAAGTTGTTATTACTTTGAGGAAAAATACTGTTTTGCTTGCACTTAGAAGAAGACAAAAAAAGACTTTGGGGTAATTTCAGAAAAAAAACATAATTTTTGATGCACAGTGCTAGAATTAGTACAGCTTGAGCACTTGGGTTTTTACAAAAGATACAATTCACAGAATGACCCATTGATCAACATTTAAAATAGTTATTTCAAGTGCTTAGAAACATGCTGCCTTCAGCCCTTTCCTACCTATTTTAATAAAGCACCCAGCAAATATTTCCATATTGTCACATCCTTTTCCAGAGGACAGAAAATATCCTGCATTTCATTACTGGTATATGCATCTTTGACACTTTTGTGATGTTGGTTAAAAAAATAAATAAATAAAACAGTTGTGTTACTGGATCAGATTATACCATAGCTGATGTTTCTCTTGCTGTCTCAGTCTAATTGAAATCCTGAGTGAACTGTATGATTTGAAAAGCACAAAGAAGCTGTGAGTAGGTTGTAGATATGCAGCAAACAAAAATCAGCAATAAGACAGTTTAGTGGAGTATCTCAGTGCAGGGCTTATATATCTGCAAAGAAACTGCCCCCCCTTCTACATCCACTACTGCAAAATATATATTTTCCATGAAATAATTATATAAGGTATTTACATTTTCTTCTTTTAAACAAAGGAACATTTTAAACTGTATATAGTTTATAAAATGACAACCAAATCATTATATTCAACAGGATATCTCTGCAGAATGGAAAGAGCACATTGTGTATTACTACTACTACTATAATAAAAAATAGCACTTCAAATTTTCATTAAAGCGTCAGTAAAAAGATGCATCTGACATTTGCATACAATATCTTTAAAGGGCTACTAAAATAAGATTGCCATCTGGAATTTTATCATCTACCAGAATAACAACTTACCAGCCCTACAAGCATTAGTTTAGAATCAACCTTGTTCTAAGCCAAGCTCTATAAAACGGCAATCAAAGAAATGTCCCTGCATCTTTTAAAATTTCTTGAAGAATTCTGCAAAAGCAGAGACAGATAACAGCAGACATTAGATGACAGTGTTAGATATGCAGCATTTTACAGACTTCAACCCTTCAGAAAAAAAAACGGTACATATGCTCGCAAATTTTTAAGGGTCTACTACAGGCCCTCACACACTAGTAGCTTGCACAGCATGCCTGCTCATTGCCACTTGCTCTAAAAAACACAAATGCTCGAACTCCCACAAACACAATCTCTTATTTTACATAGCCCTTCCAACACCAGATCCTATAAACTGCACTGCCTAACCAGAACCTAAGCCCAAAGCTAAACACCCGCCAGGTTCCTAACCATACCTCTCAACTTCTTAGTGCAAGAAATCTGGACAAAGCCTGACATAATGGGGGGGGGGGGGTATATATTGTTCTTATAAACTTAGAAAGTTTTATAGTAACAGAATGTGTTTTAGGATGCATTTTCTGAAGGATATGAAATCTGAAAATCAAGTGCATGTCATTATTTAGTGACATAAATCCTTAGATCATCTCAGTGATTTGTCAGAAGAAAACACAATTTTTATGAGGAACAGACCAAAAATATGAGGCAATAAACTGGACATTCTGCAAAAATCTGTACAGTTGAGAGCTATAATCTTAATCCAACTCCTTGGTGCTTTACTCTAAACCTCCACTACCACACCCTAACCCTAAAGTCCCAGACTGTCCCCTAAACCTAAAACTCTTATCCCCCTCTATAAACTTAAATTCCAAGACCACTTTTTTTCTCTAAAACTTCCCCTCCCTCTCCCTAAATCTAACACCCCCCCCACACTTCCTCCTCATGTCTGCTTGCCTAAGGTCATATTCGAGTTTGAGCACAAGCTTGCCTAAGGCCCAGATTGAGCTATAAGGCAATCAAGCCCGCTCCATTGTACTGTACCTCTCGCTTCTAGAACAAAAAAAGCAAGTCATGCTGAGAATGAATTTGCAGATGCTCATACAATCAAGAGTCATACTGAAGGGTGTAAGGGTGTCAACCCTATTTTGTACACAAGAGAAATTTATTCCAGACATGGAATAAACATCATGTAATATATCTATCCCTCCAGTGTTTTATTCATACAGTTGTGGAGATTTAAATCCTTATTTCTAGTGTTTGTGTTGTGGTTTGTCTTGCAGAGGTTCAAGAGGTCAAGAAGGATTGGGTCCTTAATGGCAAAGGATGGAACACGTAGATCTCCACAAAGAAATGTGCAACAGGCTGAGAATATGGACAGGCCTTCAAGCCTGTCTTGATAGTCAAGGATTTTTAGACCAATCTTTTTTGTTAGGAACTGGAGGAACATTTTAGCTGCATGATGCATCTAGATAGGCACATGCAGAAAGGGACACTGAACTCTACAAATGGCCTAATCAGAGAGGAGTACAGCAGGATGAGATGCCTTTAGATGTCAGTTGTGCTAGCTAGAAGGATTTCCTGATTACTGATCCTACATGTTGTTCAAAGGAGAGTGAGTTTTATCAGCCAAGGTGCCGAGATCCCTAACAATTCTGTCTGTTTAGAGTGGGGTACTGGCTACACCAACTATGACAACACTGCACTTTTGTGTATTTAGTTTTAGCCCTTTTTCAGTGCACCATTTGTTTATAAAGATTAGATCTTGTTGTAGGGATTCCATGTGCAGGAGGGATTAGAGAATGACACCCAGCTTGCAGTCATCAGCACAATTAGTTAACCCATGGGTCTAGGTTTACAGTCTACAGGTTGGAGAAATATCTGCCAAAAGGAAGACTCCTTGCACCAAGTCCTGAGGTACACAACTGGTTACATTCTTAATTTCTGATATGGCACCTGCTACCTTGGCTACATGGGTTTTAACTTTCAGTCAGTTTATTAACTATCTTACCATGTAAGGGTCTACATTTAGAGTTTATTTACAATATGAGCATGGGGAATGGTACTGAATACCTTGGCCAGATCTAGATAAGCTGTGTAGACCCCATGACCACCATCCTCTACCTCTATAGCATTCTTGACAAAGCTAAATAAATTAAGTAGACCTGATTTCCCCTTAGCAAAACCAAACTGCTGATGGTCTAGATATTTAAGATTTTAGTACCATAGTTAATGAAATCAGATACAAGGTTTTCCATAATTTTGCAAGTTAGACTATTTAGGCTGATGAGCCTGTAGTTCCCCAGTCTGTGGTTGGGACCCCCTTATGAAAGGGCATCCCAACAGCCTTTCACCCCACTTCAGGTATATTGTGGCTAAGCTTAAGTTAAAAAAAAAAATCATGAGGGCGCATTTAAGGCTATTTATTAAGCATCCAGGCAAATTGTCTGGCTCCATGGAAGTAGTATTTTTAGTTTTCTGAGGGTACTGTTGGGTCATCTTCCTTGATGATCTTATGGGGTGGTGAGGGATTCAGGAATCCACAGAATTTCAATAATTGTTTCTGGAATAAAACGGGCATTACATTTATCTGCAAGAATATTACATATGCATTTAGGGTCAAAGAGGATGATGCCATTTTAGAGGATTTCAGAAAATTCACTGGGTGTTATAATCAAAGGATTAGTTATCCTTGGCTTTAGATACTAGCTTCATTTTTGTATTTTGGTTTCTCTTCCTTATTATTTTCATTTATTTTTGCTTGTCTTTCTGATGATCTCCAATGTGGGTTGATTTAAATTTGTTACAGAATTTAGATTGTTTTCATTAATTATCACAGAGCTTATTTATACAGCTGAATCACCAAGGTGCTTTGTTTGTTTTCATATTTCAAACAGCATCAGAATTACCTGTTCAAAAGACTTAAACCTTGCCTGTGATATAAATAAAACCTGCTGGAGAGACAGGTATGTATCCCAGAGATTACCCCATCTCTGGAACAAGGTCCCCATCCATGTGAAGCAGACCAATCCAAGTGCAGGTTTGGCACCTATGTCTCTAATGGACACAGACAACTTGTAAATGGTTCATCTCCCAGGCCCTAGCTTGTAAATGTTTCATCTCCCAAGCCCCTGCTTACACTTATCAAGGGTGTCAGAACTCGTCAGATATTCGGGATGCATGGCTAGGCTTAAAAAAGCCCTTGTGGTCGTTAGCTTAGTTAACAGCTATGAACCTGATTCCATTGGGACTGCCACATATGTACACTTTTATAGGTGTGAGTAGAACTTCTTTGTATAAATAACTCTTGAAGCTGCATGGGAACGGGTGATATTACTAGTAAAATTCAAGAGCTTATCATAGATATTAAGTAGGTTTTTCCCATCTGAAGTCCTTATATTCAGAATTGTTCACTGCAGGGGTGTGACATTTTAAAAGAGAGTGACTAATGTGAGGTAAAATTTAAGCAGGAATGTAGGTACTCTATGAGAGATGCATGTGAGAACTATGCTGGTAATGACAAGGTCTAGAATGTTGCTCACTCTAGTGGGCTTATTTTCGATTTGTTCTAGGGAATTACTGTTTACTAAGTCTATGAGTCTTTGAGCACAATCAACTTTTGAGGTATACGTGCTATACGTCTATTGAAGAACAGCTAAAATCCCTGCATCATAAATGTATTTTTCATTACAGACAGTTCAGAGAGTACATTTAAGAAACTTTCTTGGTCATTTGCAGACATAAAAGGTGTCCTAAAGCAGGTTATAAATTGATAATTTGTCTGTTTATGGTAAGATGGAGAGATACGTTTAGTTTGTGGATCTCGGGGACTCTACCTGGAGGCAATATGGTTTCTGATAAATATGAAAAAACCTTCACAGTTTTCTTCAGACCTGAATGCATGGAAAGACCTGAACATGGATAAAGAGACGGTTATATCTTTGCAATGAAGCAGAATCGCAGTTATGATGCAAACATTGATGTGTTCATGTTGCAGGAGAATCTCAAGATCATGCAATTTGTTGCTGTAGATTCTGGCATTAATAAGAACCACCTTGATATGTTATGAACTGGAATTTACTGCAGTTGTGTCTGCAATGGTGTGATATCCAGCAGTTGAACTCTGCAAAAAAAAAAAACATTATGGAGGTAATAAGGGATTTATCCATTGTGAAGGTAAAATTCCACTCAGGAGAATAGCCTTGACTACATCTGACATATGCACAGTGAGATCCAAGATATTTCTTTGCTTGCCCCTCAGAGTTGAGCACCACAAGTCAGTTATACTCACATGGGCTACAACTAGGTCATATTCATATTTGCCCAGTGTGAAGAACTAAACAGTCCTCTATAAAATTGTAGTCCCTGGCAGTGGCAGCAATACAACCATGTCCCCGCTGTTGTCTAGTCTCATAAGCATGGAGTCACATATTACTATGACATTACTAGTAGTGTTCATAGACTTAGTGCAGTGGATATTTTACAGGAGTCAACCACCAGACTGCAGACTATCTGTGAGGGTGGTAGTCTTCTGTTAATAAATTTCTGCTTAAATTTTGGATGGCACAGTGGTGCAGCGGTTAGCATTGTTGCCTCACAGCAAGAGGTTCCTTGGTTCAATTCTCAACTGGGGTGCCTTCTGTGCGGAGTTTGCAGGTCTTCCTAGCATTCCTGAGGTTTCCTCTGGGTACTCCGGTTTCCTCCCACATTACAAAGACATGCATCTTGAGCATTTCTCCCCGGGTCTCTGCTGAATATTGGTGAAAAGCTATTTAATGCAGCTGTTCTGAAGTTTGTGCGGCAATGACAGTCTAGTACTTACTGATGCTGTTGAATGCAGCTCTGTGTTGCCTAGTAGAAATAAAAGTCTGAGCAGCTTTTGCGTGCTTAAACCAAAGTCTGATTAGTACACTAAAAGATTAAATGCAGATGTCTGTCTGTGCTGCTGCTTTAGTGCCTTGTAAAACAAAGTCTGATTAGTACACATAAACTTTGCAGACTATTAACCTCAATCTATGTGCAGTACTATTAAAATAGCTTGTCTATATAACAGACGATGCGCACAACACTGTACAGTTTACAGCTTTAGTGTCTCTGGTTAAGCTTTTGAGACAGCATGAAAAATAATCTTCATCTCCAGTAGTCAGATCTAACAAAAAAAATCAGATCTAACGTCATACATGTTTACTGTCCTTATATACACTTTTTTCTTCTGTTATTCGGATCCTGTCCATAAGAACAATTTGTTGTTAATACCTTTGGAATTCTGAATTTCTCTGATCTCATGCAGTCTGTTGTTAAACTACTTTGTGCTCTGTTTCAAGGTGAATTATGTGACAGTTCAGTGAGGTGTTCTTGCCTCCAACCCAGTAGGGAGTTGCTTATTCTTTGCACCTGCATCTCAGGAAATTCCTTATCTGTAATTCTCCTTGAAGCTTGTATCAAATATCGTTACATACAAGTGAATGCCTTTTTAAAGCAGTCGTTCTTATCGGCCTTCTTCTTCAACCTGTACGTTGTGTTCTGTTTCATATTACATTGCAGATTAATGCCGTTTTTGATTTTTAGCTAAGAACAGTTTAACCCTTTAATATATATTTTAGCAAACAGAAATGCATGCATCTAACTGACTATATTATCCTATATATATTCTAGCAGACAGAAGTGTATATGTACCATTTTCATTACATATATATATATATATATATATATATATATATATATATATACACACACACACACACACATATATATTTATCTACATATATATAAATACATATATATATATATATATATATATATATATATATATATATATATACACACATATATAAAAATATATTCTATTAAACAGAAGCATATATATCTAAATATATATCTAACAATTGGATTGTTCCAAGTCGGACTTTCCCAGTAAACAAATGTTGAATAAATAAAATAAATAAATAAACTTCGTCTTCCTTGTTCTTGGATGCTTGGGACAGAGCTGTATCATGGTCAAATGGGGACCTAGGCAGGGTAATAAATAGGATCTCCCAACCTGCATTCACCTAGCAGCCATTCCAGTGTCCCATTACCTGCCTCCCTCTCCACCCAGTTACTGTAAAATGTTGTTCAAACCTGTCAGTGTGTATACTATTTTCTTATTTGGATTTAATCTAAAACTTTTATTTCAAAAGTCTCAGTACAAACACCAATAGCCATTAAAAAATACAGTCTCACAATGAAACCAAACCTTCAGCATGAGCAACAGTAAACTTCTCTGCCATTGAAACTCACATTTATTGAAACTGCATTGAAACCGACATTCATAGAAAATGCATCTTTCCAGTGGTTAATTCAGTATACCTTTGTACTGTTTATAAACCATGGGCCCCATGCACACATTTTAAGACCATGCATAAATGCATATGTTTTTTGATTCACCTTCCTGACTGTATTACATTATATTCTTTGTTTAATATAGCACCACCTGTTAGAGTGAGTTTTAATTTTGTAGTTTTGAACATTTTTCCAGTAAACAGTGAAACAAAAACATATGCACCAATAATGACAAGGCTACCCATTTTATAACATTTTAACCATGAAAGACTAATCAAACTGCTGTCATTATAATCCACCAGTATCAGTCAATATGCACAATCTCTGCAGAAGTAAAAGTCATCTGAAAAATTCCACATTAATGAGATCTGTGACTAATGAAGATATTGCTGCTGGCAAAAAAAAAAATTCCGCATTTCAGTACTTTACCTACAAATACAGTGCCTACTGCCCTTGAAGAATAAATTGCCTATTTTACATAAACATTAAAAAAAAAATGGTGTGCTGTTACTATGCAACAGGGAATGGTCAAATCACCAACAGGTTCATCGTCACTAGGCTTCTCACCCAAAGTCCACTCTACCCCTTATGAAACACAGTAGTATAAGCAATCAAACTACATGGTGTGGGAAGAGAACGCACAGCCTTCTGCATCAAAGGCAAGTATGCTACCTGTTGCACCACTGATACTGAACAAACTATAAAACTCTGACTGTAATCCCCAGTGGTTTACAAAACAAAATAATAATTAAAATAAAGGAAGTATGGTAGTTGGTCTGGGGGTTTAAAACACTTGCTTACAAATAATAAAGGCTCAGAGTTTGTCTTTGAGCAAAGTTACTTAACTAGCTAGCCTCCTACCTGGAGCATGCGCACACACACACACACACACACACACACACACACACACACACACACACACACACACACACACCATTGCTGCTGTGTCTCACTCACTGTTTCAGCTCCTAATCTCAGTTCGAGTCCTAAATCAAATCTCCTGCCCACAGATGAAGTACCACTGCACTCACTGTTTCGGCTGCTAAATCAAAACTTACACACATCTTTGTTTTGAGTCCTAAGTCAAATCACCAATGGTTATTCCTAAGGCTTAAGTTTCTGGGGCTTGCTGTTCTTTACAGAAGTCTCTGCAAGGACATAAAGCCCTGCTATATTCTAATAGAAACTCTCCCATGAGGTCTTAAAGCCTTGCTGTGTTCTAACAGAAAGTCTTCAGGCTTGTTTTATTTACCAAAGATTTATTTTTTTTTTCATTGCCCCCACAGGCCCTGGGCAGCTGCCCAGGTTGTCTAGTGCTGGATACAGCTTTGGATTGGGAAGTGATTTTTTAACAACCTAGTTTTCCATACCCATGCAGAAGTGTTGGTGATGATAGGCTGACAGACTATTGTTTTGGTGAGAAGATCACCTCCATATGGCGCAAATACTTGCAACTCACACTGATTGTACTATGTATGTCAAATAATAATGGATTGTGAACATTTGACAGTGTCTATTTTGCCTAAGAATATCAAGTGTTCTTTAGCTACTGATACTGTGCTGTTATCACGAATATCAACCACAGGCTCTAAGTGACAAGACTGAATCTCTTCTTCTCCTCTCTAATTAGATGAGCCACTATCTAAATGTCCCCCCTGTCACAGTTTCATCACTCTCTTTCCTCAACTATCTAAAGTTAATACTCCTCATAACAGTCTATGTAGCCCCAACCATTCTCACTTTCCTAATTACTTTACTTCTCAGTCTTAAATGTAATGATGCTTTCATAGTTTCTCTACTAACATATTATTCTATATTACTTTATCAACCACATTCTTCCCATTCTAATATTTCCATAGTTAAGCTCCTCGTTTTCATTATTTTAGTTGCTAGAAATTGCAGACAATATTACAGTAAGTTTTGCAATGTTGTATAACTCTTAATATATACAAGTCTGTGTCTATTTCTAATGAATGTTTAACACTGTATATACCCCTGCAAGCTATGTACATGCTCTGTTTCTAAATGTTTTACACAAGCTATTGTAAAGCTTTTTCTCTCATGTATGTACATTTACCTATATTTTGTATTCCTTCAGATCTCATGTACCTGTATTTTATGTACATGTCAAAACTGGTATTAAACATGAAGATTTTCTCCATGGGCCACCTCTGAAAAAGGGTTTTATCCAAGTTGGACTTTCCTGGTAAAAAAAAAAAACATAGATAGGCAGGCAGACAGACAGATTTTACAGACAAACAAATAAATAAATATTCCCTCATGGCTTCTGCTGTAGCTGCTTTTCTTACAGTCATGCATAGCAATTATTCCTTTTGTTCTTACCCTGCCTTGTTGGTCAAAACATTGTAGGTTTTATTTGTTACTGCTGGCAACAGAAAGGATGCACGTTGCTTGGTCTTCTATGATGGCAAGGAATGTCATTAACTAATTAATTTGCAATTTAGTCAAAAAGTACACGGAATTTGAAGTGCAAGAATTGGCACTATAGCAAGTGCACGAGGTTACAATGCCCAATTAGTAGCAATGACAGTAGTAAATACAATAGGTAACAATGACTAAAACAGTACCTATGGAATAGAAAGTAAAACCTACAGTAAGTTTAGTGGAAAGTAAACAGAGCAAGAACAGTTAATGGCAGTAGTAAGTTTGGATCAACAAGTCAGGGTAAGAAGGCAATAACATGCATCTTAGCATGGATAACCTCAACTTTAGGTTAATTAAGACAAGTGTTTGCAGCTACTTGGGACAATTGTTTCTATTAGTTGTGTTAAACTTCAGTAGATGAAGATGTACACAGTTTGGAAACATCAAAAATAAAGGCTCATGAAAAGGAGGTACAACTGGCAAAAGAAATCTGGATGCTGATTAACATATTTGCATACATATTTGTGTAACCCCACCTACTCCAAAGGAATTGTGGGATTCCAATATTCAAAATGCGAATTGAAGAACAGACAAAATATTAAACAACACAAAATATTGACAGAATAATAGTGTTTTATTTATACTAACATTTGAACTTGTATTAAACTTTGAACTTGTATAAAAAATGAAATGCAATTTTCTTTTATAAAAATAAAATTAACTGCTGCACTAATATTACATAACACCGCAAATGTAACAAAACTACAAAATATTAACTAATTATCCAGCATCTGTCTGCCTGTCTAGCACTAAAACACATTTCACACAGCTATGTTCCCAGTCAGTCATTGTGATCCAGTGAACAAAAACTCCTGTCTGTCTACAAACCTAGCAAATCTGCTGGGCATTGCCTGTACCCATACAAGGTTGCTAAGGCATGGAACTCCTTACCTGTATCTATCATGTCTATACCCTCCCTCCTCCCATCTGTCTATTTATATGAGTAGCAAATTTGGTTAAACATAAGTACAAAAGTCAGAAAATCCTCAAAGGCTTTATATTCTACTTACAAGAAAGTACTTCTCTAAGGATACAACAGAGTCTGAATCATGGCAGCTGATATTACATTTCAGAAGATTTATATACTGTCCAAATGAGATTATATCACTGAAATATGGATGTGAGTGATGTAAAATGTGAAATATTGATAGCAACTGCCACATGATGTGAAAAAGAGTGGAACGTTACACAATAAATGATTCAGCTACCCTTTCCTGGGCTATCACTCTTAATTACTGCATAATTATGCATTTTTTTTTATTTCCGTAAATGTCCCTCTTCAAACACCTGCATTTCATTGGTGAAAGAAATGGCTATCATGTGTTCAGTGAGATAACTTAGTTTTTGTGAAGACAAAGGCATCAAGAGATTGTTTTCTTCTGTTCTTGTAGGTCTTAAAATAAACAGATACAAAGACATTGATAAAAGAATGGTTGCCAGATTGAAATAAATTAATTTTGTTAACAGGTGGTTACATTCTCTTTCAGATTCAAGAGCCAAACCTGCATACTTAATTATCACCATTACTTCTACTGCCTCAAAAAAGTTCTCTACACAGACAAATTAAAGATGACTAACAGGATTTAAATTATGATTACCAAATAGTCTTGTTGCTCTGCATACCTTAAGGAAATATTTGCATTTCTTGTTTAGTATCCATGGTCATTTTGGAATACTAGGCTTTCATTCTACTCCAAACAAGTGTATAGACGTCCACACGAGGAACAGCAAATTTTTAATACACTAGTCTGTGATCTAGTTCTTCATGGAGTTCCCAATACCATAAGGATGTTTCATGCTTTGAATTTTCTATATCAGCAGAAAGGCTTCTTACTCCAGATACAATAATATAATATAATATAATATAATATAATATAATATATTATAATATAATATAATATAATATTCCACACAGGTCAATTGTACAGTTTGGATTTTTCAATTGTGGAATTTCTGCAGCAATGGGAATCATTTGGTCCACTTGTACATAATTTATGTTAACTACATGCCTACATATAAAGATAGAAATTATAATGAATTCCTGTAGCTTATTTTGGGATGTACTTCTTTGTTGTTTATTTATATCTATTGCATGTCATCAATGCATTTGTTTACATATTATGCACTTCATATACACTCTGTACAGCCATAATCCTACTTTGAAACCCTGTCTCAACAAAGATTACGCTATAAAAAACTTCATATACTGCTTACACTAAAAACTACACATTAAACCTCTTCAAAACATCCACCTCCAACTAAGTGAAAGAATCTTACATTACTTTTTATGGATTAAAAAAATACCACCAATGAGAAAATAAATTAGAGAGAGAAACACAAGTAGCCAACAGAAAATCACACTAATCGCAAAACAGGCATGATATTACATAAGTAAACAAATTAACATTAAACTGCCTTAAACATGACTACAAAACCAAGAGATCCTAATATAATAGTTACTATGTATCCACGAGACAGCCTGTTCAAAAGTACATGCAGAAACCATATAAAGCTTTATTAGAAATCTTAAGTATCCACTATAATTACAATTCTCATTGAAATACGTACATTTACAGTACTTTTAGCTAGCATTTATCTGGCATCAACTACTCACTCTGCACTGCAGAAATTGCTTTACCTGCCACAGTGCTCCCATTGGTATTTCCTTACCAAATCCTGAATGATGAGTTTCACTCACTTTTGCTTATCCATCCAGGATTCCAGTCCCAATTCCAGACCAGTAATACATGTCACTTTGACACAATGTCCTCTTCAGTTGCCTGCCACCACAAGTCATTGGCGGGCTGCAGCCATAAACAACTTTTTTTTTAAGCTTTCCAAGTCTCCAACAGGCAAGTCAGGCACTGCCTCACGATGCTGACTTCATCATGCATGCCCCTGCATGTTGATGAAGTTGCGGGACATGCTGGCAATGTGTGATGAAGTCAGCGGTAATGAAAAATTGTGAATAAAAAAAAAATCAATATTTGAAGGGGGCCACTTGGGTATTCTTGGCACCCCATTATTTTGCCCTCAAAACTGAGGAATTCGATACAGTTGAGATGTATGGGATTGGTGCATTATGGGTAGGGAAGGAGTTTGAGAGTTTGTTGGAGGCCACAAGCTAGTATAATGGCAGAGTCAGATCCAAGGATCAGATCTTATCTCAATAGTCGAGGAATGAATGAAAATTGACATCAGATCTCAGCTTATTATTACTGACACTTAACTTTTTAGTAGATGCAGGGATTGAAGTTTTTAGCTGTATCTTGGGGTTATTCACCACAGAATATTATATATATATATATTTTTTTTACCGCATTGCGGTGGTGGTACTGCGGTAGCGTTGTCGTCTCACAGTAAGACGCTGTCCGGTTCAATTCTCAGCTAGAGCGTCTTCTGTGTGGAGACATGCGTGAATGGGCGTACCTTCGTTGAAGGTTGTGCTTCAGGCCTGGCAAGCTGGTACGTAAAAATCAACTGCCAATCATTAGCGGACCGGAGTTCCACTGTGGCGACCCCTAACCGGGAAAAGCCGAAAGACACAAACAAACTATTACATTATTGATAACTTATGCATGAAATACACATAAGCCAATAGGGAAGTGATCGATACCTCTCAAAGACCCGGATCTTGACTCAAATTTTAGCTGTCTCTTTCTTAATCCCTTCTGACACAAGTGACATTTGGGAGAAAAGGTGGAGAATTACACCTAATAAATAATGACAATCGAGTTATACTTTTATTTTACTTTAGAAAAGTTATGTTAACTCACAATGTTTTACTCTGCATACTAGTATTTTGACAAGTGTCCCTGATTATTTCTGAATTTGCCCTGATTGAGTTGAGAACCATGCTACAGTTGTTTACATATGTAAAACAACCCACAACTTTAAATTTCCCAGGTATTATTTGTTAGCATCTAAAACTTGTAGCCCTTCTATTATCTAAAATAAATAAGAATTTCACGTTTTTGGATGTGCTATTTTTTTAGTCTTCTGTTTTGGTAGTTGCTCAAAAGTTGAAATCTACGTCAAGAAGAACAACTCGACTCAATTATTTTAGGAGTTCACTATGACACAGACTACTATAAATCTGGGCAAAGCAGTTCATAGGATCACAGGATCATAGGAAGTTACTAGGCTATTGGCCCTGAGGCGCTTATAAGCTTAGCCAAGAGTTTAGCCCATGTTTAGACAAGTGAACACCCAAAGCCCCTGTCCAGCAGGGACACAGGTGGAATCCCAGGGGTGTATTTTCCGTTTCCCATTCAGTTATCCAGGTTGCACTTAAAAATGGATAATGAGGTACTCTGCTTGATGTGAAGAGGGAGTCTACTCCACAAATGGGGTATTCTCTGAGACACAAATCTGTTCCACCAAGTCCTACTGATGTAACAGACCAGGTTGAGGTCGCTCATATGGGTTATTCGAGTGGAGCTTCACTTGTGGCTATGCAGCAATCTCATAAAGGCAGGGTCTGAGAATGCTTTGTATGCCAGACACAGGTCACCACTGAGGAGTCTGTATGAAACTGAGTAGAGGGACAGGGCCTTTAGCTTATCTGTGTAGGGTAGATGTTTGAGGCCCTGGATTCTCCTGGTGAGGAACCTCTTTGGTCTCTCCAGCTGCTGCATGTGCTTTGTGAGGTACATACCGAAGGGGGCATTGTACTCAATAATTGGTCTTATAATGGAAGAATACAGGGATGTTATGACCTCCTTGTCTCTGGATGAGATAACCTTCCTTATGAGATGGGCCATGTAGAAAGCTTTCTGTACAATGGAAGCAACACGGTGGTCAAAAGTCAGGTTGCTATCAACCTGGGTGCCCAAATCCCTCACGACTGATCGCATGCTTAGGACTTTGTTATTAATGTGATAATATGTGGGGACATTACTCTCCTCAAAGTGGATGATGCATTTTTTGACATTCAGCTTGAGGTCATGTTTCTGGCGCCAGTCATTTGTTTGGGTGAGACCCTTTTGGAGGATGCCCACATCAGTTGGGGAATTGATGACCCTGTCAAGTTTGCAGTCATCTGTAAACTTGGCCAGCCATAACTCACTGGTTTTGGCCTGCACCTCAGTGAAGCATATTCCAAATAACAGATGCCCAAAGACCGATCTCTGGGGTACACTACTCATTACAAGTCTACTGCTTGAGGTGGCTTCCCCTATTTTGATTTGGTGGGTTCTATCAGTCAGCCAAGGTTGTTACCCATCTGGTAACATATGGATCAATGCCTAGTTCAGAGAGTTTATCTATTATGCCCGAGTGGGGAATAGTGTTGAAGGCTTTGGCCAGGTCAAGGTAGGTGGTGTGCACAGTCTTCCCCTTGTCCATGGCTTTGGTAACAGTCTTAAAGAAGTCGACCAGATTTAACAGACATGAGCTCTCCTTGACAAAGCCAAACTGTGTGGGGTCAAGTGCCTGGAGGTTGCCAATGTCCCTGTTAATGAGGTCCATGATAATCCATTCCATGGTCTTGCAGATCAGGCTAGTTAGGCTGATGGGTCTATAATTTCCTGGAGTGGTCCTTCTACATCTGATATACCCTCTTCATACCTCTCAATCACTTAGGACAAGAAATATAGACAATGCCAAAAAATAATGGGGGGATAAAGGCAAAAAGTAAGGGCACATCTTAAATACTGCTCTTATAAGTTTAGAATGTTACTAAAATAAAAGTCTATGTTACTCAAACACCTGTCATTATTTAGTGATTTCAAGCTTCAATAATACACCAGAAAACAACAAATTGTATGAGGAACAGATCAAAATTATGAAGCAAATATCTGGACATTTGAGAAGTATGATACAAGACATAAATGGTTTCATTCAAACTGTTATTTCTGATTTTTAACTTCACCACTTCTGTACATCATCAGATCCCTTACTCATTTAAAAGCAAATGTCATGAGTTCTTCCTACTAGTTAATTTTTAGTTGGCAGATTATAGATCCCCTTTAACATCACCTTTAATTGTTGCTTGTCTAGTCTCTCACTCCAGTGTTTTGAAAAGTCAGGAAGGAGTTACTCCCCTGCACTTTTTTGACAAACCCAAAACATGGAACGAGGAAAGCAAAATATCAAACAAGTTGCGATTTTTGGCAGGTAAACAGTGGCATTACTAGTAAAATTTAGTCACTGTTTGGCAGGAGCATAAAACCATATTTTCACTGTAACTGAGAAGCTGATGTGTTTTCTTGTTTTGCAGCAGATTGATTAGCCGTAGCTGGGCTATGGTATTCACTGGAGCAGGTTATAAAGTAAAGGTGTACGATAGTCTCCCTTACTAGATTCAGGTTGCTATGGAAGAAGTAAGGCAAGTAAAATGTTTAACATGTTATCCAGATCAGTAAACTCTGGTGAGAGTTCTCAGCAGACAGCTAAAATACCTGTGTTTTGTTTGTAGGTAAGCATAAACAACTTTTTTAAGCTCTCCCAGTCTCCAACAGGCAGTCAGGCACTGCCTCAAGATGTGAATATCATCACGCACGCAATGAAGATGTGGGATATGCTGACAATGTGCGATGACATCAGAGGTAAAAAAAAAATTGTAAATAAAAAAAAAAATCAGGATTTGAAGGGGCTACTCAGAATTCATGGCACCCTATCATTTTGCCCTCGAAACTGGGGAGTTGAGCAGTATGGTTTTGTATGTTTGTATTATGTTAACAGGTTATGGGGGTGTTGTGTGGAGTGTGCTTTTTTTTTGTTTGTTTGTTTTTTGAGAGTATTCATTAAAACAAAAAGTCATGTAAAATGTGACATAGGCTCCAAAGTGATAAGAAAAAAAAATGTGTATCTGTGGGTGCATATGTCACAAAAGCAGTAAATAGACATTCAAAAAAGCAGTTGTATATAATAGACGGGAATAATGACTTATCATAATGGCAAAACTTTCCATATTATCTTGGAATGTGAATGGCCTCACAAGTATAGACAAAAAGGAAATAATATGTAATTTTATTAGGAAATGCAGACAGCAAATAGCAATGCTACAGGAGATACATTTGGAAAGAATTGAGCATGTGAATTTGATAAAGAAAGAATTTCAGAAAGGATATTCAGTAGAATAATCAGTGACAAAGAAAAAGAGGAGTACTTTTATTAATTGCAAGAGGAGTTCCAACAGTGATAGAGTAGGAAAAAAATAAAAGATAGTCATGGCAGATTTTTTGGTAGTAAGGGGATACTGTCAAGGGATAAGGATTCTGCTGGAATGTATTTATATTCTAACCAAAACTGCTATTATGGTGATTTAAAAATAATGGGAAAAATAATCAGATTTCAGCAGGGAATATTACTTATAGATGAGGACTGGAATTAGATTTTCAACAATGAAGATGAATCGGGGGGGGGCAAAAAGGGAAAATATAACAAAAGATGGTTGATTTCTGAGGAAACTTATATGGAAGATTTGAATTCAGTAGTAGGAACTCAGAGCATTTGCATATTATTCCCCAAGGTATAATAACTGGGCTAAACAAGATAGAAATGATATTTCACAGGAACATGGGCATTTCATTTATAACTTTGACACACATCACACACCAGTAATTACTAAGATAAAAATGCAGGGTGTTGAAGTAAAAAATAAACACTGGTGTTCCTCCATCTACCTGTTAAACAGATAGAAATTTAAGGAATTGATCGTGAAAATTATTCAGAGTTATTAGGGAAGATGGAAAATACTCCAGAAGTTATAGTTGGGTGAATGCGACAAAATGAAAGTGGAGTTTAAAAATAGGGTAGAAATAAAAGAAAAATAGATATGATTGAAAGTAACAAGAATTATTTAGAGAGGCTCACAAAGGTTAAAGTATTAAGAAATGAGGGGAATCTCACAGAACAAGAGGAGGCACAATTGCAGATCACTATAGAGAAAATAAGGGAGTACCTGGAAAATATGCAAGAGTTCAGAAAGACTACTGTTAAGCAATTGTCGAGTACAAAAACTTTTGGCACAACAACTTAAGACAACAGAAAGTAGAAAGGGTTGTTGCCAAACATAGGGAGCCTATAACAAGAAAAATAACAAGAGATCTTATAGTGGTATTGGAGATATTTCAGAAATTTTATGAAAATTGGTATAAAGCAGAGAAGTGGTTTAAACAACAAAAAGCACAAATGGAAATTTTTATGGAAGACTTAAACATGCCAAGTTTAGAGTTAGATAAGACTCAATATTTAACAGTTAAGATAGGAGGAGATGAGATACAAATGGTGATGTATAAGCAATCTGCAGGGCAATCTCTAAGAATAGACATTATTTCAATGGAAATTTGGAAGCTAGGAGGGAAGAAAGTAATAAAGATCTGGAGGAGTTTAACAGTATTTTAAAATGAGTGAAAGCACGAGCATCCTGGAAAAAAAAAAAAAGCTGTGGTGTGGTTCAACTAATGTTGTGATTACAGCTATTTAGACTTGTTGACTAGATGCCTGCTGTGTGTTTTACAACTCATTAATGTAAATGCTGTCATTGTCTGATTCAACTACAGCTCCTAAAATTTGTTGAGTAGCTGCCTGCTCTATATTTTAAACCTTACTAATTATAAATGCTGCACTGCATACTCTATGCCTGGTTCAACTACAATACTTTTAGCTGTCTTACCATGGTCCAAGCTATCTTGCTGTGAGTTTATCCATTGGTTAATGCATTTGTTTGCTTACTTTTTTACCTCCTTTAGTAACAACTTATTTGTTTTCTTGTCATACATTTCAATTATGCTGTAGTCCATTTTTTCTGGATGTACTGATTACTTCTCTACTCTATGGATTGGTGTTCTACTGGGGCTCTCTGATCTGAGGTTGGTACGTCCAGATGTCACCTTTTGTGCCCTGTGCTATGTGAGGAGCATACATGTAATGTACAGTGTACCTTTAAGGGAACTGAAAGGCTATGGTATACTGGTTGGACGTCTGGCTGCCGTTGGCATGGGATCCCTATTGTGATGAATACTGCAACAGTGAAGAAAAGGACATCCAGTGTTATGGCAAGATTTTACACAACCTGTACTTTCATGTTTGAGCCCCAGTTCTCTTGACTCTTCTCCTTTTTGTAGTATTATTTCTTTACTGTGGTGGTGGTGCTGCGGTAGAGTTGTTGCCTCACAGTTAGACGTTGCCCATTCGATTCTCAGAGCGTCTTCTAAGTGGCGACATGCGTGAATGGGCGCTCCTTCGTTGAAGGTTGTGCATTAGGCTCGGCAAGCCAGCACGTAAAAATCTACTGCCAATCATTAGCGGACCGGAGTTCCGCTGTGGCGACCCCTAACCGGGAAAAGCCGAAAGACACAAACAAACATATAATGCTTACTGCAACAGGTATAATAGCCTGCTGTCTAGCTGTGACTGTGTGTTCTGCTATGTTCAGAGGAATGTAAAACTTTTTCACCCTGATTACACATCTGTCTTAACTGTGTTATTTTCTAAATATATTATTAACTGTAGCAGCATTTTAAAGCTAGATTTTGTGTAGCATTACATTTGTACTACTGTGCTAGAGTGAATGCAGATGTGATAGTCTTAACAGTTTGTGTTTATATTGTTTGAGTTTCTCTTTTTGTACTCTCTAAAATAACTCCACCTGTCTTTTGTGTGCTAAACACCATATTTGGTAACAATTTTTATTATTATTTTTTTCTCTCTCTTCAGCTATCAGCCAAGTTTGTCTTTTACCTCGCCATACTGACAGTGCACTGTTAAAGTCCTGCATGCTGCATTAAATGGTTGCAACGAAAATCGTTCATCACACAGCTCTGTTCTCTTACCTTGCAGTGTCTATCTGCAAAGCATGTTGGCTTAGTTTTTACATTTTACATTTTACAATATACTTATTTAAGGCATTATATACTGTACTCTCTAGCAAGTTGGTATGCTGTAAAGTAGTTTAGCAGCAAGGAACCCCCCCCCCAATTCTTAATAGACTGCCTGTTAGTTTCAACAAACTTATGTCTATTAAATGCTGGACTCCTTATCCTGTTTTAAGGCATTTCTTACCCAGCCTGCTCTAAGATATTTCTTACCTGATAGTACTACACAACAAAACCTCTTTTTCGTACTATTAACGGTACATAGCCTTATTCTGTTAGAGTTTACTGATTGTTTCTGGACTGTGCTTGACTCGGGGCTTGGCTTCCCTGCTCCGTTCACCCTCGCTTCACTCGAGCTCACTTCGCTCCTCTACCACCCCCATATCATTTCCTTTATAGCTAACTACTTTGCACTTCCCACAAGAGGCACCCACCCCTTCCTATCTTTCATTCCATAATAGTCTATAGCTCAACTCTCTTACTGCTACAACAAAATTTTCTAACTTCACCCCTCCCTACTGGTACTAGCTGGTATATACTATTATTCCCTATCTAATAGGCCAAAAAACTATACCCGGTGCATTTTATTAACTAAAAACACCCCTACGATATGTATTCCTCGAACAGTAAAATCTATGCATTTCTAACTACATCCATCTTATTATTGCCTCCCCTACTCCTCCTTCTTACACTCACATCTCAACATCCACTTAAACCCCAAACATATCTCCCCTACAAATGCAAATTGCTATAGCCTTATAAATAATCATCAAACCTTCTCCATTTTTCCATCTATCTTCTCGTTAAATACTCCCTTACCAAAAATACACTTACCTAACACCCAACTCACTCCTACCAAACACAAAATCAAATACTACACTCCCACTGTTAATATGCTCAAACTCATCTACCTTCACAAAAACATTCTCTTAGCTGGAGACATCCATCCCAACCCTGGACCAACACACCCCACTGCTAGCCTTCCTAACCCCAAATTCAATAATCTCCCAAACAAACATATTTCCTTCTATTCAATAAACACGTGGAGTATTCTGAACAAAGTAAGTGAACTACATGCTTGGATCTCCCACCATACTCCAGAAACCCTTGTTCTGACTGAAACCTGGTTGAAATCCCAAACCCAAGACATAGAGATCTTGCCCTCTGGCTATAGCATACACCGTCTAGATCGACCAAAAAGGAAAGGTGGAGGTGTTGCTATTCTACACTCTAACCACCTTACCATTTCTAAGTCTACTTTTATATCCCAAGCCTTCTCCCCAGCTGGAATTTTATCTGTAAACCTAAATATTAATAGCAATTCCACTATCACCGTTGTAGCAATTTACATTCCACCAGGTGATAACATCCCCCTACTGGAAAATATGCTTGCTCATATCTCCCAACACATCCCAAATGAAACTATCATTCTTGGGGATGTCAACATTAACTGGCTATCTCTCTCCTTTCAAAACTCCTCACAACACCTTAATCTCTATGGCTTTACTCAACTCATCTCAGATCCCACTTATTTCAATAACTCCCATACAGCCTCATCTCTCCTTGACTGGATTCTTCTCTCACACCCTTCCAAATGCCATTACCCTGAAACACTACCAAATTCCTTAAGTGATCACTGCCCAATAAAAATACTCAGATACACACCCAAATCAAGCTAAACCACAAAGGTTTATCAAACACCAAAAACTAACAAACTTTATTCCTGAAATTCTCAAATCTTTATTATCAAAAGTGAACTGGAATCCCTTAAAACTACTCCACTAAGATGAAGCTGTCCACTTTTTTTAACTCCACTTTCCTTTGTATTTTAAATTCTCTGGCACCCCTTAGAACAGTCCACATAAAGTCTAACATATCATCATGGCTAACCACAAACACTCGTGCACTACTAAAAAAAAAAAAAAAAAAAGGCAAAGCATGGAAAATTTGGACTAAAACTAAACATCAACCAGACCTCCAGAAATATAAAAAACTTAGAAATCTTGCCAAAAGTCATATAAATAAAGATAAGAAAAACTTCCATCTTCTACCTTTAAATCCAACCTTAAAAAGTTCTGGCACTCTCTAAATCAAATACTCCACCCAAGTGCACTAGTCTCCCCTAACTCTCATCCTGACAAAACACATGAGGAAACTGCCTTCTTATTCAACAACAACTTTATAGACTCAATATCAAAATATCAAAATTACTAAATCAAGACACAAACCATCCCAACAATAATATAACTAATAGCTCAAACTCTTCCATTAATAGTAACCCTACCACTACCTTCTCCCTCAAACCTGTCACCAACTATATTAAAACTCTACTATCTAAATTAAAACCTTGCTCTACATCTGTAGTCCCTCTGCATTCCTTCAGGCTGCTGCTGCTTTCCCATTTTCTATTCTAATAAACCGCTATATCATGGAATTCACAGTCCCTTCAATCTAGAAGCAATTTTACACTCTTCCAATACACAAATGAGGAAACTCCATAGATATAACTAATTTTAGACCCATATCCATACTCTCACCACTCTCCAAAATTTTGGAAAAATGTATACACAATCAAGCCTTACACTACCTTCTGCAAGAAAATCTACTCACACCTACCCAACATGGCTTTTGCCACATGCACAGCACTACTACAGCTCTCCTGTCTTTCCTAAACTCTGTATCACTAACTAGAGACAGTAAAAATCGTATTTCCTGTCTCTTCACTGACCTCTCCAAAGCCTTTGATACAGTCTCTCATAAACTCCTTCTCCTTAAACTAGCAAATTTACACTTCTCTCCATCCACCATATCTTGGTTTAACAGTTATCTCTCTGATGGACTCCAATCAGTCAAATGGCTCTCAGCTTTCTCCCCTCTTTTTCCTGTTTTTCCACAAGGCTCCATCCTTGGGCCACTTCTTTTTAACATTTTTGCCAACTTTCTCTACTCTTCCTGTCCTGGATCCTCACTAATAGAATATGCAGATGATTCCACACTTATCACTATTGCCGAAACACCAACTCAACTAAAATCTCACACACAGTCCTCTTTTAACTCTGTAAAAAACTGGCTATCTGAAAATCAACTTATCCTTAATCCAAAGAATACCAAATTACTAGTCTTTCTCCCTAAAAACCTTAACCACATAAAGTCTTCCTTCTCCATATTGTCACAAAATAATACTCAAATACAGGTGGACACCAGTACAAAACTCTTAGGTGTTACTATTGATGATAGAGTAACCTTGGATTTACACGTCAATAATTGTATCCGAAAAACACATCTTAAGCTACATCTCCTCTATACAGACAAAAAATATATTGCCAAAACAGCAAAATTAACCCTTTTAAATGCCTACCTCTTACCCACTTTACTCTATAGCTCCCAAATTCTCACCAGCCTCAACACTGGACTACTTAACAAGTTAGAAACAACTTATAACAGGATTGCCAAATTTGCTGCCCAAAATTCTTACAGGTCCCATCACTGTCTCTCACTAAAAGAACTAAATTAGCTAGAATTACCTAACCTGCTTCATTATAATCAGTTTCAGATTATTCACTCCATTCTTTACAAACCCTCTTTCTGTCCAACTATCTCATCTCTAATCTCTCATTACCTACCCACTAGATTACTCCAGAGTTCTGAAAAAAGCATACTAGAAATCTACAAACCAAGGATCAAAATGGGTCACTTAGTCTATAGCTTTAACCCTTCCAAGGCCTGGAATAACCTACCACTAGATACAAGATCCCTTGAACATCCCAGTCAATTCAAAACTGCTATAAAAAATACCTTCATGAAAAATGGACCTGCCAATGTAATTATGCCCTGTAAACACTCCCCTATAACCTTCTATTTCCCTTCTCTCTTCCTTCCCTTCACTAAACTTACTACTTTATCTTCTCTTCTTGCTACATCACTGTACAAACATAACTAGTAAAATATTTCATGTAACTATTGCACTATTATGTATATATATGTAATTCTGAATGTATCCCGCTGATGAATGCATTTCTATATGTATTTCACTTGCCAAAGTGTAATGTATGACACTCTAATGCAGTAATGTGTGGTACTGATGAATGTATTCTATATGTATTCAATATGTAAAATTTCTATTTTTCTGTTGGAGCTTTTCTCCTCGGGCCTCCGCTGAAAACGGGAAATTGTAGCCCAGTCGAACAAACCCGGTCAACAAATATAAAATAAATAAAAGTAAATAAATAAATAATACCTTTACAGTGAAGACCCATCAGATCCAGCTGCACATAGACCAGTTCAATTTTAAACTATGATTCTAAAGTGTTTATGTCTATAATGGCTAAAAGAATGGCAAAGGTTATGCCAAAATTGATAGATATGGATCAATGTGGTTTTGTGGAGGGAAGGCAAACATTTGACAACATTAAAAGAACAGTGATGATCCAGAGAGCAGCAGAAGGCAAGAAAATGCTGCTATTGGTTGGTCTTAATACAGAGAAAGCAGAGTAAACTGGGATTTTAAGAGTAGGGCAATAGAAACATTTGTATTTCCTGATACATCGCCTCAGAGTAAGATGCTGTCTGGTTCAATTCTCAGCTAGAGCGTCTTTCTGCGTGGAGACATGCGTGAATGGGCATACCTTCGTTGAAGGTTGTGCATCAGGGCTGGTAACTCGGCACGTAAAAATCAACTACCAATCATTAGTGGACCGGAGTTCCGCTGTGGCGACCCCTAACTGGGAAAAACCGAAAGACACAACAACAGGAGGCTATAGGAGGGATTGAAGGCAAAAATCATAGTGGGAGGGTTCATCTCTAATAAGCTGTTTGTGAACAGAAGAACCACGCAGGGGTGTCTTCTTTCCCTTTATTTGCTTTATATGTATTATTATTGAGAAAGAAAATAAGGGACTCGGAAATTAAAGGATATAGAAAAGTTTACTTTATTTACAGATGACAGCATTTTGTACCTTATAAGACCAGAAAGGAACATCCAATGTTGTGGAACATTCTGAGACAGTTCCAGGCTTTTTTTTAGGATATAAAATTAATGAAGATAAAACAAAGGCTACAGATGTAAATTATATATCCACACATGAATTGGTTCATCAATATCACATTTATAGGAACATGATAAAATGAAGTATTTAGGAGCATGGGTTAAAATAAGACACTGCTATGACAGCTAAATTATGTAGGAAAAGACTAAACAAATGATAATACAAAAATGAGAAGCTGGAAACTCTTTCCCATGGATATAGATAGCAAGATACAAACAGCAAAAATGCTTTATTCCCTTTAGTTTTCTATACAGTTCAAGCATATTTTTATTAACCAGAGGAAAAGTTGTGGATAGTAATTAACAGAGTTTAAGGATTTTGTCTGGGAGAGGAAGAGGGTGGGAATGAAGTGGGATCAGTCGATCCTTCCAAGGAACAAGGAATTTTTGGATTACCTAGTTTGAAAGGATATTTTAGAGCTACACAGTTGAGGCTCTTTTTACATAACACAAGCGGAAAGCTACAATTCAAAGTGGAAAAGGATGATGAAGATGAAGGGAGGAAATTCAATAAAAAGTAAAGAGTGGGATTGTGGATGCAGTTCCTTAATGAGAATAACAATTACATTAATAAATAATGGAAAGTATATAAAGAACTAAGCCAACATGGGAATGGAGAATGAAGATTCTGGCAATAAGAATGACTGTAATTATGGGTACAGAGAATAGGTAAGAAGGGGGCTGGAGGAAGCTGGCAAAGGAACCAAGGTACTGGGAACAAAATGGGAAGAGGCAAAGGAGACGTATGGACTGCAGGCTAGAGACTGCTTTCTCTATCAGGGACTGATATCAGAATATAGATAAAGAGAAAGAGATAGGGGAGTCCTAAATGATAGGCCTGCACTGGTTGAGCTTTTAATTGAATCTAGAACAGAAGCTGCTGTTAAAAAAGGGATAGTTAGTAGGGCATATAAAATGTTGCACAATAACTATAGGAATCAGAGGAGGTCACAAAAGATAGGATACATTGATTAGATAAGCAATTTATAAACAAACAATGGGAGGACATATGCAAATATGCAACAAGTCTATGTATTTTGTTTGTTATCCAATTTAGAACAAAAGCTGTTTGTGGAACTCAAACCAACGATTACCTTATACATTAATCTTTTCAGCAGGTGTCAGATCTGGCCATAAAACAGTATTACTTGATTTAAGAATTAAATCCGGGGATCCAGCAAAACCAAAAACTTTTAGAAAATTCTCTCTACTAAGCAATACCTTGGCTAAATTCCAAGCACCCCCAGACCCAGTAAACACCATAGTATATAGTCTGAACTATTTACAAAATCTCTGTACAGCCATATTGATAGCTGCATATAGAAGCTGTGCCAAGTCGAATTAAGAATAAGACAAATTCAAAAGACAAGCCACTCTGATGGAATCACAATATGAATCAGTTATACAACAAAAGAAAAAAATCTTGGACAAGTGTAAGAGGAACAAAGCCACACATACTAAAAGCCCCCTGACCAATCTAAACAATAATTAATACTTCAAAGTCTAAATATGAAGAAAAAAATACCTTCTCAGGCAAAGGACAACAACAAAGCTTTCCTAACTATGTCTGTAACCTCAGAGGACATACGCAACAATATGCAGAACTTATTGTAAATAGCATCACCCACACTAAACTGGAGAACACTGCCAACCTTTTGGCTGACAGGTTCAGCTCAAACCCCACCCCCCAAATAGTCCAAAGGAAAAATACCACATAACACAATACCCCCAACCATTACTAGAGAACAGGTCATGGACTTTCCATGGCCAAAAACACTGCATCGATAGGCCCCGAGAACATCCCGGGATGTTTAATAAATAGCATGAAACACAACCTCTCTGGTCCACTTGAATCACTTTTCAACTGAAGCCTTCAGTCACGTTTTGTGCCCAAACAATGGAAGATGTCTACAGTCATTCCCCTGCACAAAGGAGATCCAACCACTGATCTAGGAACTAAAGGCTCAAAAGTCTTACCAGCCTCAAATGTAAGGCCATGGAAAGAATCATCATTGACATGATAAATGAGGACATAGATAGCCTGCAAATGCTGGATCCATCACAGCTTGGCTTTGTTAAAGGAAGGTCATGCCTATTAAATCTGGTGGGCTTTATTGAGAGGGTCACCAAAGCACTGGATGAAGGCAAGACTATACATACAGCTTACCTCAACCTAGCCAACCAATTCAGGCATTATAGACAAGCTCACTAACTTAGGTCTAAACCCTTTTATCACCCGCTGGCCAGCTAACTGGTTCGTTGATAGAACCCAGGAGGTCAAAATAGGTGAGGCAACCTCCACCAAGAGGCCGGTCACTAGCGTAGTCCCCAAGGGCTCAGTACTGGATCCTCCCCTTTTTGGCATATATTTCTCTGAAATGGAAGTAAATGCTGAAAGTTTATGGCTGAATAAGTTTGCAGATAATTGCAAGCTGTGGGTTATCATCATCTCCTCTGCAGACACTAGAATTCTTCAAGAAGGTCCATCTCTGACTAACAAATGATGCCAAAGCCATGGTCTTAAATTCAATGCTAAAAAATGCATAATTGTACCCTTGGAAAAATCAACCATCCCAGCTAATTACCATGTTGATAATATAACCCTAACAGCTGACCCAGTGGTCAGGGATCTGGATACACACGTAGACAGTAGGCTTACCTTTGACTACCAAGTGGCCACAGTGGAGAGGGAGCCCTTCTATGTTGAGCAACTTATAAGGGCATGGCATCTAAGTCTAAAGAGGTCATTATCCCACTATACTTCACCCTTATCAGACCAATCATAAAGTACAATGCCCCTTTGGTATGTAGCTGGACATTTATATGCAGCAACTAGAGCAACCTCAAAGGTTCCTTGCAAAAAGAATACAAGGCATAACAAACCTGCCTTATGAAGATCACCTTAAAGCCCTTTCTCTCAACTCAGTCTTCTACAGATTGCTGAGGGGTGATCTATGCCTGGCTTACAAGGCATCCACAAACCCCACACTTATAAATCTCCTGCATATTCATAAGTCAGAGAGTACCAGAAATACAATGTCTAGAGGACCTGTATTTTGTCTGTGACTTAAACAGAACATGCTGGAGAGACAGACAGGTGTCCCAAAGACTGCCCCTCCTATGTAACAGGCTTCCCATCCATGTGAAGCGCAGTTTGTCTATTACCCAGTTTAAGCACAATCTAGACAAGTGGAAGGGGAATAGAAAATTTACACTGGGCCTGGCACACATGTCCCTTATGGACAGAGATATCTTATAAATGCCTGACCCTCAATGTCCTATATGGATGCAGGACACCATTATTCTTTTGGGAAAACTTGGCTAGGCTTAGAAAGCACCCCCTCCCCCAGTGTCATTAGCCTAATAACAGTCTATGAATGTATAACACCCTAATAGTTTGATGAATCATTTAAGGAAATATATTCAGCCTGAGAAATTTGATTTCCACATAGTACACCCACCTTGCTCTACTCACAGTAATGTAGAGCATAATTCTTTCCTTTAAAAATAGATCCACCAGTATTTCAATCTCTGATTTTGAATTTTCAAGTGTATAATTTTCTGCCTCTCTCTCTCTTTCTCAATCTCATGTTTATGAAGCAGAATAATGTTTTTTTACAGTTTTCAAGTAATACTCCCATTCTTCTATGATCTAATGTGGCCAGAAGTATTACTAATTCAATAAGCAATTCATAATTCTGAGACGATTGCCTCTGGGTCACATTGGCATTTCCTGCTTTCTGTTTTAAGAAGTCATACAGAGACTTTTCCTACTTCCGTTCAGTCAAACATACCTTTAAAATCTTGGATTCAGTATATCCATTTATTTTTCAAGAATATACCAGTTTTCTCTGGATCTACTACATCTGCTTGAGTCATCTGAGACTGTAAGACAGTAGCTCAGTCACATGGGCTCATAAATGACAGCTTGAGTGCACATATTCACACATAATGTGTGTCCTCCTGCTTCTCACTTACACACACGTTTGACAACAAAAGTGTTTCTGCACCTCCACCCCAATACACCATTCACTTTATTGTTCTCAGTCCAAAGGCACTGATCCTCCAGGAAAGACAGATTACTAACAGGCAATGTAATGCCTGTACTGCCCAAGGTACACCACTCAGAACACCCACAACTCACTAGTGTGTGTATTTATAATCTCACCACTGATCTCACTCAATTTAGCATATGCCAAACTGAGGGAGTATACTCTATCAACTGTTAAAAAAGCTCAGGTTAAAGATAATCTATGTAAGAGATGTAATGTAGAAATTAATGCTGACTGGGCTCATATGTTTTATGACTGTATAAAAGTTGAAAGAATACTGGAAGTCAATTAATGAATTTTTGCAGGCTCTTTTTACAGATAATTTCATTATTTCTAAATCTCTTATATTATTCAACACACCTGTACCTCAAAGTGTTAAAAAGGTTAAGCTTCCCTTGTTATGGTCTATTCTAGCAGTAGCTAGGAAAATAATAACCAGAAATTGGATTTCAGATACACCTCCTTTGTTCAATGAATTTAAAAATGTTATGAATATAGTGTGCCATATGGAAATGAACACAATTAGGTCAAGAACAACTAGAAAAACATCTTATTATATTGTATGGGATAATTTACAACATTTGTTAAAAAAATTCTAATTTCAATAGCATGGTATTTTAGTTTAATTAATTGATCTGATTGTAGTGGATGTCTTTGTAAATACTTTAGTTGTTTTGTTGAATATTATAATAATATCTATTTTTAATTACTTGTATAAAATTGTTATGATATTTCTCTTATATGTTAAAACAATAAACCTGTTTTGAAAAAAAAAAAAAAAAAAAGCTCAGGTGATCTCAGCAAGTCACCACAAGCCATTCCCTAACAGTTATTGTACTCCTCTTTCTGCCTTTTTTTTTTTAAGTATTTGTTATGCCTCCCTTAGTTTGCCTATGTCTATAAAATGTGATGATGCTTACTGAAAGCATTTGAGTGCTTTCCACATCTAGCACCTTTGCTGCTTTAATTTATTTCTTGGCTTCCACCTATAATTTTACATGACTCAACTCCGTCTTCCCTTGCATATCCTTATATTGCTACCTTCTAAATGCTCACAGTCACCTTTTCAGAGAAAGTATAGTTGTTTAAGAACTCACTGTAACAGTAGATGTCCAAATGATCACTTTTGCAGGATTACTAATGCATGGGATTATCCATTTGAGGATAGCCATACATCCGGCCAGGATACCAAAGTCTAGGTGTCCTCCTTTCAATTCATACTTCAGATATCTTCAGGCATGTGAAGGCTAGATGATACATAATGACATACACATGCAAAATACCTCAGGATTGTCTTGCCCAAGATCAAAAGCAGAGCTGATGATGCAAAGTTTTCAGAAATATGAACGTGCCAACAGGTAGTTGGGGAAAGGAAAAGGAAAGGAAGCTGACCGTGGTCAAAAAAAGAAGGAAGAAATGGGATAAAGGAGGGTGGGCTGCAATTCTGCCACAAAGATTAGTCAGACATCTACTGCTATGTTAAGTTCTTACACAACTGTACTATTTTCTTCCTTTGATCACTGTTGCAGTATTACTAACATATGAGAGGATTCACAAAGTATTCTAGAAATTAAGAGTTAGGCTGAGAAGTTGAACTTGGGTCTAAAAGTCATCGAAAAATAGATCCAGCAAATCCATCTCTAGCCCTAGAAAAATCAGCACTTTTATAATGCTTAGCAAATGTGTATACAGAAGACCAAGTGGCCACTTCCAAAATGAATTTATAATGCAGACCTAAAAAAAGCTCCAGAAGCAAAACCTTTGGTAAAATGGGCCTTAATCAAACTAGAAAGCCCCCTTCCATGGAAGGTATAAAAAAAGGAAATGGAGGAAGAAATCCATTTAGAAACTGTTTGTTTGGATACTGGTATACCCAACTTTTCATACTGGAATGAAAAGTTTATATAATTTACTGCTAGACTTAGGTTTGCAAAGGTAAAATCTAAGCTGTCTGTGGATGTCCAAGATATGCAAGGTTTTATCACCCCTGTTTTGGGGAGAAGAAAAAATGTAAGAACACCGATGCACAATTTCATTAACAACCTTTGGAATAAAGTAAGGATTATTTCTTAAAGTAACACCATCCTTATGGAAAATAAAAGGGGGAGAAGCCATAAGAACCTGCAACTCAGAAAACTTCTCAGCTGAAATAAGAGTTACAAGCAGGACTGTTATCCAAATGCAGAACTTAAGAGAAGAGGATTAAGTAGGGTCAAATAGAGGAAGATCCAAGGATTTGAACTTTGCTTGTGACATAAATGGAACATGGTGGCAATACAGATATGCAATTCAAAGGATCCCCATGCTTTGGAATAGGCTCCCCAGCCAAGTGATGCACAGTCTGTCTGTAACTCTACTCAAATGCAACCTTGACCACTGGATGGGAAATTGCAAATCCATCCCAGGTTGGCCCCCATGTCTCTTACAGACAAAGGACAACAGTAAACATTCTCTAACTAACATACCACAACATAATTTTTTAGTAACCTCCTAATAAACTTACCCCCCCCCCTTCTGTTGAGATGCACTTGTTACAAGTGGACTCAATTCAGTTGGGTTTCATGGCTTGGCTTATAATACCTATGAACCTATGCATTAACTTTTCAAAGGTGTAATTCAGGACATAAGGGCGTTGAAAAGACTTCCTTGGTGGCATGATGTGAAGCACGCCATTTAACAACTTTTTAACCTCAAAACATGCAGACAAGGATGGATCTAAAGGCAGGCAGAAATGTTCTTTTTTGGTACCAAACAGAAAATCTCTTCCGCTTGGAAGCATAAGATCTTATTGTAGCAGGTTTTCTAGCCTCCTGTAGCATCTCCTTTGAAAAAGGTGCCTAAAAGGAATCAAAATTTAATCATCCAAAGGGTTGGATTTAAAGTTTGTAGGTTTAAATGAATGAGAGTGCTCCTTTGTTATGTGAACATGTTCACCCTGTGAGGTAACTTGTAATGATTTCCCTGGGTCAGTAAAAAAGGAAGTGAACAGTAAGCTTAGTTTGTCCTTTTTGATTTTTAAGAAGGACCTTTGGAATCAGAGATGTGAAGAAAGGCATAAAGGAATCTTTCCTTCCAAGAGAAAAATACTGTATAAATTTTCCAAGCCTATGGACATGGTATGCTGGAGCAAAAAAGCCTGAGCAACTTGTTTCAATTGGAGGCAGATCCCTATCTGGAAAGTGCCCCATTGATGGGCAATCTGTAGGAAGACCTCTCATTCATGAGAGTCTGCCTTGGATCTGCTCAAGTAGTATGACACTATGTTTCTCTCAGAGGGGATGTAAACTTGCTGCAAAGACAGACTGTGCTGAATAGCAATGTTCCAGGCAGTCATAGAAAATCTGTAGATGCAATAATATCTTGCCTCCCCCACACACACTTATACTTATTTATGTACCACTTGGAAGTAGTGCTGTCTTGCCAGTACCCAAAGAGAGCACAAAGTTCAATGCAATGATTGGAGGGTAGGATTAAAACGTTCATGTCCTTGATGTTTATGTGATCCCTCCTCCGTTGTCTTGACCAAACCTTCTGGACTTGTGTGTTCATAGCTCTTGCTCCTCAGGCCAGATCTGATGCAGCCATGTATAGGTCCTGGTATGGGCAAGGTACCAGAAAGGGCATTGCTGGACTGAGTGAGTGATATCTGGTTGATCCACCAAAAGAACTCCTTGATGAAGGGCAAGACAGAAACTGGGAAGTTCAGTGGATGGCAAATCTGTGTCTAAGTAGACCCGAGGTACCACTATATCTTCACCGTGTAGAGACTGGCTAAAGGAATCATTCGAACTGTGGAAGGCATAAAGCCCAGGGCTCTCAAAATCTTTCTTGACAAGGCCATGCCTAAGGAAAGAGGAGACTGCAGGTATTACATCAAGAATTGGATTTTGTCCTGAGGTAGAAATGCCGTCACAGAAATATTACTGAGCCTACATGCCAGAACATCTGATCATGTGAAGGAAGAATAATTGACTTTTTGAAGTCGAATCTCTGGCAGTGAAACAGATCTATGGTAAATTTGAAATCTGCCAGATGTTTTTCTCTTGAAGGACCCTGAAGAAGCATGTCATCTAGATAGGGGAAGATACGAGTTCCTTGAAGCCTACAGTGACAGGAGCTAGGCACTTTGGGAATGCCTTTGTAACAGTAGAAATACCAAAGGGCAAAGCAGAGAACTGAAAGTGAAACTGTAAAGCACTACATGTTATAAATTACTTGTGATCCAGGTGAATAGGAATATGAAGATAGGCATCCTTTATGTCTAGAGTCACCCATAATACCACAGTAAGTAAGGATCATTGGAAGAAGACACTGGAGCTTTAACATTTTGCATTTTGGTACCATTAAAAAGTGTTGAGAGCAGAAGTCCAAAACAGGCCTCCATTTACCTTCTTTTTGCAGAACTAGAAGAGCCTTTAGTAAAATCCTCTCTCTGTTGAATGGGTGGAACAAACAACTCTCTCAGAATTGAAAAGATGAGAGGAAGTTGGTTTGATGGACTACAGCAGCAGCAAAGAAACCTGGATGGTCCTAGGACTCATCAGGAGATGCAGCAAGGGATGTTGGTGTCTGACTGAGCAGAAGTTTCAGTCTTCAATTAGTTAAGCTTCTTTATTGTCTGGTAATGGATGTTCAGCTAATAGTAAACCAAAGGCACGACAAACTAGGTAAACACAAGCAACTTGACAAATGGCAACTATGAACTGAGAAAGGTTTTAATAAACCAATAAAAAGCACAACGATCACCACACTGTAATTCCTTTAAGCGCTTTTCGTTTGTTCTAAGAACAAACTTCTTCAGAAGTAAAAACAACAACAGCTGCAGGCAATTTAAACTAAAAAGTGTGGGAAAAAAACATTGACATAACTTCTTTTAAAGAGAAATAACACTAAAGTGATTGCATCTATATAAAATCAGCAACAACATGTATCACGTAACGAAAAATTGTTACCTAAAAGGCACATGTACATGAATCTATTATGTAGACAACTTTAAAACTCGAAGTATTAAATACAGAATAAAAGCTCAAAGTAACATACCATATTTAACTTTGAACTATGGTATTCATAGTTAAACTACATAGACTTTATCTTAAAAGATTTTTAAGCTTGAGTATACATGCAATTGAGCATGACTCATTTAAACCAGGGTGGTTAAATGAGTTTAACTTAATCTGCCATAAGAGCTCCAGTTCTTCAAGCTTAAAAGAATTAGGACCCCCCCCGTGTATCAGGAACTAAGTTACTGATGACAATGAATTTAAATTTATGGGAAGGATTTGAATCTACGTGTTTTGCAAGAGCATTTTCCAATTTGTTATGAGTGATGGCATACTGGTGCTCATATACCCCATCTCTAAGTCTACGTTCAGTTTTACCTACGTAGAATGCAAAACAATCGGAGCACCTGGCCGGGTACACCACAAACTTACTGTTACAATTGAATCTGGATTTTAACCTGTAAGTGTTACCATTGATTGTAAACTGGTTCGCACAATCCATAAATTTACAATAACTGCAACTCTCACATTTAAACATCCCTAACAGTCTGGGAGTTGTTCGATGCTGACTCTCTAACACATTCTTCAAATTCCTACCTCTTCTAAAAATTACATGTGGTTTATGACCCAAGAAGTCAAATGCAACCTGGCTAGTTTTGAAGAGTTCCCAATTCTTGTTGATTAGATTAACTATGGTTCTACTTTGGTTGTTGAATGTTGTCACAAAACTGAGCTTAAATTCTTGTTTGTGAAACATTGGGGAACCTACCCCATGTACTATTGGTGGGTCCTCAACGATGCTGACATTGTCCAAAAGCCTATGGGTACTACCCAAAATTGGTTTAAACCAGTTTGTATTCCTTTTGTAAGTCACTTCCTCAATCAATGTGTCTATGAGCGACTCCAGATAGCCTCGATGTTGAAACATTTGCTTCAAAAATTGGCATTCGTCTAGATAATCTGAATCTAAACTAGAAATGCGGGCTGCCCTTACTAACTGGCCCTTGACGACCGATCTTTTTTGGTGTAGTGGGTGGCAGCTCATAAAGTGAAGGAAAGAGTTCGAATAACTAACTTTCCTATAGATTTGAGCGGTGAACATACTATCCACCCCATTCTTTTTCAACCTAATATCCAAATATGATGTAGAATCTGTATGAAATGTATATGTGAATCGCAAAAAACTGGTAGTTGTATTTAAATTGTTAACCAGATCGAATGTCAGATCTTTATCACCCTTCAATAGGATGAAAATGTCATTCAAGAACCAGGTGTAGTAAATAATGGCAGCCGAAGTCGAACTAGGTGAGAGAACATGTTTAGACTCCCATTGCGCCATAACTAAATTGGCGACACTCGCTCCACATGGTGAACCCATCGCTAAACCCACTTTCTGGAGATAAAACTTGTCATCAAAGGTGAAATAGTTGTTAGACAAGATGAGATCCAACAATTTCATCACCAAAGAAATGTCACTACTTGATGCATTATGCTTTTTCATGACCTCAGCCACCCATTCGATACTGATGTCATGGGGAATGCATGTATAGAGATCTTTAACGTCAATAGTTAAAAAGTTGCATTCACTATCAAAATCGAGATCATTAATTTTTGACAGAAAAGACCAGGAATCTTTGCAAATTTGTGGTTCCAATGCAACATATTTTTTCAGCATGGAATCAACAAGTTTGGCACATGCATAAGTAGGTGACCCACGTCTATCAATGAGTGGTCTCATGGGGGGATTTTCTAAATCCTTGTGGATTTTAGGAATCCCAAATAATGATGGATATCTGGGAAATGAACAACTTATATAGTTGAACACTGCTTGTTCAACCCGTCCTTCAATGAATAAGTCATACAAACAAGATTTAATAAGGTTATAAGCTTTGTTTACTTCTAATCTCGAGCTGACTTGATATGTCAGCATTCAACAAACGTGACATACGAGCTACATAGTCTAAGTTGTCAAATATCACCAGACCTCCCCCTTTGTCAGGTTTACAAACCCTGATATTCTGTGATTTAATATAACTGAGCAGTTCTTCTTCAGAAACATACCCCTGGTTTCTAATAGATTTTTTATTTTCAAAGAGGTTCCTAAAATCTAACTCATTGACTTGTTCAAATACTTGCAACAGGGGATGGAGAGGTGGGTTAAAGGTACTGGAGATGTGTAAACCATTATCAACCCTAGCATTAGGGACATTCATAAAAAACAGAGCAAGATTTAATCTTCTAGTAAATAATTTCAACTCTATGATAGATTTAGCAATGTCCATATTGTGCCAAGGAACATAAGTCTGACCCTTTGATAAAAAATCGGCAATGTCAGGAGAAATAAAACTGTCAGAGAAATTGTACACCCTGAAGTCTTTGTCTTTATTCAAAATGATAGAAGGACCAGGTAGAACAGAAGCAGCGTCCTCAATGAGAGAACAACAGGAATTCTCATCTTCAAAGGGAATTGAAATTACAGAAACTTCTGAATCTGATGTTAAATTTTGAGAAAGAGGGGATATAGCGACACCTTCAAGGGGGATGAACTCTTCATGCCCAGACTGGACAGAGGTCACCTTGGTGCTCTTAACCCCTTTTGATGTTGTTTCGGTCTGGCTCCCAGGGTATTGGATCTGTGAAAATCCTGCTGGTTGTCGTTAAAGTTGCTGACGTTACCACCATGCTGTTGACCGTAGTAATATTGTCTATTATTGTAGTTGTAGTTAACCCGGGCAGAGTTCTTAAGTCTTTCACTTCTACGCACCCCTTCATAGTTGGGTGCGCCTAAGTTGTAAGTGCCAGTAATGGTTTGTTCATCGTGAGAGACTGGCAGTTGATTTAACTGGTTGACCGATCTATTTGCTGCTTGGGACAAGTTAGATGTGTCCAAGTCATTAGTACAGTGTAAGTCATTACTAGTTAAGTCAGAAAATGAAAAACCAAGTTGCCAGATTTGTGCTGCTGGTGGAGGTGGGTAAGCCGTCCCTTGTTTATATGAATTACAGTCACGCTGCAATTTCTTAGTCTTGTTAACACTCAACTTGGCCAAATGTTGATTGATACTAGAAAAGGTCCTACTATAGTCGTACTTATAACGATCAAATTGGCTATCCTGAAGGACCTTAGTATCTGTTTCCTTAACCAAGTTGGACACTTTATCAGACATTAAGGAGTAATGCTTAATCATCAGTTCAAGTAATTCAAAGCCTTGTCTGTCAAAAAGTTGAAGCAATTCTAAATGAAATGGAGAATCTTTAACAAGGCCAGTAGGGTATTGAACTCTACGTAAACCTTTAGGTATAACCTTGTGTCTCAGGCATTCTTTGAAGTACTTAACTTCTAACTGTGTCTTTTTGTATTTCAATAATAAACTATCTAGTAATTTAAGATTTGATACTATATCAATATGAGAAACATTGTTACCTTCCAATTCATCCAAAATTGGTGTTACTGTTCAGACCCTAAATTAAACTTGAAATCCATCCAGCTCGATAACGTACAAGGTCTTCCGTTTGTGTCTTGACAGAGTTTAACAGGACCAGCATGATTAAGTAATAAAGATCTCTCATGTTCGGAAATGTTATTATTCCTCATTTGAGACAATAGTGAACATTGAGAACGAGACAATGAACCTGTTCGGTCGTCCGCGTTCGGTGAAGAATCAACGGTAACTGTGCTCAGAGCGACTCTCTGGGCTGGCGGTGGCATGCTCTCATCGAGTTGTTGGCCAGAAGCGAGCACACCCTGCTGGAGAAAAGAAGAACTGGTACGAGTAATTGTATCCGGACCCGTTGAATTTAACTCCTCTGAGTTACGGAGTGTAGCTGCTGAAGTGACTGTGTTGACATCAAGTCTGCTAGCAAGGAAGGATTGATTTCTATCCAGTTGGTCCAAATGGCTAGAAATCACTTCCAATTTAGTAAGCAGCGTAGATAAAAGGTTATCAGATTGTTCACCTTGAAAGTTAGACTCCATGACAGGCAGATCTCTCCGTTCTTTCCTTTCATTCTGTACCCCAGATGGAGTTGAAATTGTGTCTTCCTGAGAAATCAGTATTTGGGAAGCCGTAGAGTCAGACGCCATACAAAAACCAATAGTAAACCAAAGGCACGACAAACTAGGTAAACACAAACAACTTGACAAATGGCAACCACGAACTGAGAAAGGTTTTAATAAACCAATAAAAAGCACAACGATCACCACACTGTAATTCCTTTAAGCGCTTTTCGTTAAATTGCCTGCAACTGTTGTTGTTTTTACTTCTGAAGAAGTTTGTTCTTAGAACAAACGAAAAGCACTTAAAGGAATTACAGTGTGGTGATCGTTGTGCTTTTTATTGGTTTATTAAAACCTTTCTCAGTTCGTGGTTGCCGTTTGTCAAGTTGTTTGTGTTTACCTAGTTTGTCGTGCCTTTGGTTTACTATTGGTTTTTTGTATGCCGTCTGACTCTATGGCTTCCCAAATACTGATTTCTCAGGAAGACACAATTTCAACTCCATCTGGGGTACAGAATGAAAGGAAAGAACGGAGAGATCTGCCTGTCATGGTGTCTAACTTTCAAGGTGAACAATCTGATAACCTTTTATCTACGCTGCTTACTAAATTGGAAGTGATTTCTAGCTGTTTGGACCAATTGGATAGAAATCAATCCTTCCTTGCTAGCAGACTTGATGTCAACACAGTCACTTCAGCAGCTACAGTTGTACGGAGTTCATCAGCTACACTCCGTAACTCAGAGGAGTTAAATTCAACGGGTCCGGATACAATTACTCGTACCAATTCTTCTTTTCTCCAGCAGGGTGTGCTCGCTTCTGGCCAACAACTCGATGAGAGCATGCCACCGCCAGCCCAGAGAGTCGCTCTGAGCACAGTTACCATTGATTCTTCACCGAACGTGGACGACCGAACAGGTTCATTGTCTCGTTCTCAATGTTCACTATTGTCTCAAATGAGGAATAATAACATTTCCGAACATGAGGGATCTTTATTACTTAATCATGCTGGTCCTGTTAAACTCTGTCAAGACATGAACGGAAGACCTTGTACGTTATCGAGCTGGATGGATTTCAAGTTTAATTTAGGGTCTGAACAGTCAAACCAAACACCAATTTTGGATGAATTGGAAGGTAACAATGTTTCTCATATTGATATAGTATCAAATCTTAAATTACTAGATAGTTTATTATTGAAATACAAAAAGACAAAGTTAGAAGTTGAGTACTTCAAAGAACGCCTGAGACACAAGGTTATACCTAAAGGTTTACGTAGAGTTCAATACCCTACTGGCCTTGTTAAAGATTCTCCATTTCATTTAGAATTGCTTCAACTTTTTGACAGACAAGGCTTTGAATTACTTGAACTGATGATTAAGCATTACTCCTTAATGTCTGATAAAGTGTCCAACTTGGTTAAGGAAACAGATACTAAGGTCCTTCAGGATAGCCAATTTGATCGTTATAAGTACGACTATAGTAGGACCTTTTCTAGTATCAATCAACATTTGGCCAAGTTGAGTGTTAACAAGACTAAGAAATTGCAGTGTGACTGTAATTCATATAAACAAGGTACGGCTTACCCACCTCCACCAGCAGCACAAATTTGGCAACTTGGTTTTTCATTTTCTGACTTAACTAGTAATGACTTACACCGTACTAATGACTTGGACATATCTAACTTGTCCCAAGCAGCAAATAGATCGGTCAACCAGTTAAATCAACTGCCAGTCTCTCACGATGAACAAACCGTTTCTGGCACTTACAACTTAGGCGCACCCAACTATGAAGGGGTGCATAGAAGTGAAAGACTTAAGAACTCTGCCCAGGTTAACTACAACTACAATAATAGACAATATTACTACGGTCAACAGCATGGTGGTAACGTCAGCAACTTTAACGACAACCAGCAGGATTTTCACAGATCCAATGCCCTGGGAGCCAGACCGAAACAACATCAAAAGGGGTTAAGAGCACCAAGGTGACCTCTGTCCAGTCTGGGCATGAAGGGTTCATCCCCCTTGAAGGTGTCGCTATATCCCCTCTTTCTCAAAATTTAACATCAGATTCAGAAGTTTCTGTAATTTCAATTCCCTTTGAAGATGAGAATTCCTGTTGTTCTCTCATTGAGGATGCTGCTTCTGTTCTACCTGGTCCTTCTATCATTTTGAATAAAGACAAAGACTTCAGGGTGTACAATTTCTCTGACAGTTTTATTTCTCCTGACATTGCCGACTTTTTATCAAAGGGTCAGACTTATGTTCCTTGGCACAATATGGACATTGCTAAATCTACCACAGAGTTGAAATTATTTACTAGAAGATTAAATCTTGCTCTGTTTTTTATGAATGTCCCTAATGCTAGGGTTGATAATGGTTTACACGTCTCCAGTACCTTTAACCCACCTCTCCATCCCCTGTTGCAAGTATTTGAACAAGTCAATGAGTTAGATTTTAGGAACCTCTTTGAAAATAAAAAATCTATTAGAAACCAGGGGTATGTTTCTGAAGAAGAACTGCTCAGTTATATTAAATCACAGAATATCAGGGTTTGTAAACCTGACAAAGGGGGAGGTCTGGTGATATTTGACAACTTAGACTATGTAGCTCGTATGTCAAGTTTGTTGAATGCTGACACATATCAAGTCAGCTCGAGATCAGAAGTAAACAAAGCTTATAACCTTATTAAATCTTGTTTGTATGACTTATTCATTGAAGGATGGGTTGAACAAGCAGTGTTCATCTATATAAGTTGTTCATTTCCCAGATATCCATCGTTATTTGGGATTCCTAAAATCCACAAGGATTTAGAAAATCCCCCCATGAGACCACTCATTGATGGACGTGGATCACCTACTTATGCATGTGCCAAACTTGTTGATTCCATGCTGAAAAAATATGTTGCATTGGAACCACAAATTTGCAAAGATTCCTGGTCTTTCCTGTCAAAAATTAATGATCTCGATTTTGATAGTGAATGCAACTTTTTAACTATTGACATTAAAGATCTCTATACATGCATTCCCCATGACATCAGTATCGAATGGGTGGCTGAGGTCATAAAAAAGCATAATGCATCAAGTAGTGACATTTCTTTGGTGATGGAATTGTTGGATCTCATCTTGTCTAACAACTATTTCATCTGTGATGACAAGTTTTATCTCCAGAAAGTGGGTTTAGCGATGGGTTCACCATGTGGAGCGAGTGTCGCCAATTTAGTTATGGCGCAATGGGAGTCTAAACATGTTCTCTCACCTAGTTCGACTTCGGCTGCCATTATTTACTACACCCGGTTCTTGGATGACATTTTCATCCTATTGAAGGGTGATAAAGATCTGGCATCTGATCTGGTTAACAATTTAAATACAACTACTAGTTTTTTGCAATTCACATATACATTTCATACAGATTCTATATCATATTTGGATATTAGGTTGAAAAAGAATGGGGTGGATAGTATGTTCATCACTCAAATCTATAGGAAAGTTAGTTATTCGAACTCTTTCCTTCACTTTACGAGCTGCCACCCACTACACCAAAAAAGATCGGTCGTCAAGGGCCAGTTAGTAAGGGCAGCACGCATTTCTAGTTTAGATTCAGATTATCTAGACGAATGCCAATTTTTGAAGCAAATGTTTCAACATCGAGGCTATCTGGAGTCCCTCATAGACACATTGAGTGAGGAAGTGACTTACAAAAGGAATACAAACTGGTTTAAACCAATTTTGGGTAGTACCCATAGGCTTTTGGACAATGTCAGCATCATTGAGGACCCACCAATAGTACATGGGGTAGGTTCCCCAATGTTTCACAAACAAGAATTTAAGCTCAGTTTTGTGACAACAATCAACAACCAAAGTAGAACCACAGTTAATATAATCAACAAGAATTGGGAACTCTTCAAAGCTAACCAGGTTGCATTTGACTTCTTGGGTCATAAACCACATGTAATGTTTAAAAGAGGTAGGAATTTGAAGAATGTGTTAGAGAGTCAGCATCAAACAACTCCCAGACTGTTAGGGATGTTTAAATGTGAGAGTTGCAGTTATTGTAAATTTATGGATTGTGTGAACCAGTTTACAATCAATGGTAACACTTACAGGTTAAAATCCAGATTCAATTGTAACAGTAAGTTCGTGGTGTACCTGGCTAGGTGCTCCGATTGTTTTGCATAAAACTGAACGTAGACTTAGAGATAGGGTATACGAGCACCAGTATGCCATCACTCATAACAAATTGGAAAATGCTCTTGCAAAACACGTAGATTCAAATCCTTCCCATAAATTTAAATTCATTGTCATCAATAACTTAGTTCCTGATACACGGGGGGGTCCTGCTTCTTTTAAGCTCGAAGAACTGGAGTTCTTATGGCAGATTAAGTTAAACTCATTTAACCACCCTGGTTTAAATGAGTCATGCTCAATTGCATGTATACTCAAGCTTAAAAATCTTTTAAGATAAAGTCTATGTAGTTTAACTATGAATACCATAGTTCAAAGTTAAATATGGTATGTTACTTAGAGCTTTTATTCTGTATTTAATACTTCGAGTTTTAAAGTTGTCTACATAATAGATTCATGTAGATGTGCCTTTTAGGTAACAATTTTTCATTACGTGATACATGTTGTTGCTGATTTTATATAGATGCAATCACTTTAGTGTTATTTCTCTTTAAAAGAAGTTATGTCAATGTTTTTTTCCCGCACTTTTTAGTTTAAATTGCCTGCAGCTGTTGTTGTTTTTACTTCTGAAGAAGTTTGTTCTTAGAACAAACGAAAAGCGCTTAAAGGAATTACAGTGTGGTGATCATTGTGCTTTTTATTGGTTTATTAAAACCTTTCTCAGTTCGTGGTTGCCGTTTGTCAAGTTGTTAATGGATGTTCAGCTGGCAAGTCTCAGAACACGTTACCCTGTGTAAACTTTTTGTGCCTTTGGCTCTCAAGGTAAATTTTGACAAAAGACAAATGACTCCTTAAAGTCTTATGAACAAGTGACTAACAAATAGTACACTCTTTTATAACTGCTGCTGGATTCTACATAAAATAAACATTTAGTATGACTATCCCTATAAAGAATTTGCTTCCCACAATCATATTTTCCCTTCTTAGTTGACAAGAAAAATATATAACTCTTGCTAAAAGAAGAAAAGAAGGAGGAATATTCCCCAATGGGGATACTTATCAGCCTAGGGCAAATAAAACTGGCACTGGTCATATGACTGACAGATCAAAGACAAAACACAGGTTTAGCATTTGCTCTGGCAGCAAGAAAGTCCTTATAGGTACATAGAACCCATATATACTAGCCTTTGCGTACTTTCGTCAGACCTCAGACGTACAGCATGAGAAGAAGGCACTTAGGCTTTGGTATACAGTACTGACGTACCATTAACTTTGGCAGGATATTCCATATGTTAGTAATACTGCAAGAGTAATTACAGGAAAGACATACAGAGTTGATGTTTTCTGACACTGTTTTACTGATTTGCTTCATGAAAATGATGGTTACAGTTTAGGTAATACATACTAATGTCTCTGCATGAGTCACATTTACAGTAGAAACTCTAAGCTGACCACCCAAGGGACTGTAACAAACTGGTCAACATAAGGAACTAGGCCTACTGTACTGATATGTGCATGTACTTTACTTTCTTACACAGATTTTATTAGAGAATATCATACAAAATCATACATAATCAAAACACAGTAAAATCATACATGCAGTATCATACAAAATCAATACAATTACTATTTTTTCATGGTTTAATCATTCTTTCTGAAAACAAGTAATTCTTGGTCGGTTTCTTATTCTTATTACAAAGGTAAGTGGAGAAAGCACTCTCAACGCTGGCAACACCACTCAGCACACCTGGGCATTTTTCCACAGCAAATTACTTCAACTGCATTATTCAGATGCCCGACATCTTTTTTTGCAGTCTCTGCAATTTCTGTGTCATTGTCACTTGCTTCTTCCACTTCATCATCTGCTTCATGCACTTTTACGCTGGTCTGTACTTCAGTCAATAATCGCTTGGAAAATTGCTTCTGGGTCAGGTTCATTACAGGTTGCCACCTCATCATCCATTGCAACAAAACCTTCAAAATCTACTCCTTTGAATTCTGCCATGGGTGATGGACTGTCTGATGGGGTCAAAACATTATGCTCTTGGATTGTGACAAATCCAACTTTCTTGAAACACTTCTGCATCATTTCTGGCTGAACTTTATTCCAAGCAGAACTGATGCAGAGGACAGCATCCAGAGCATTAACTGAAGCAGTGGATGAAGATGCTTCCACAGGCAGACCACAGGTTTGTGTTTTAATAATGACCCATTGCAGGAGCTGGGCTTGATAGTGCATTTTAAATGTTTTGATGATGCCATGGTCAACAAGCTGGATTTTTGAGGTCGTTTTTGGAGGCAGAAATTTCAGTGTCATGTTTGGGAGATAATTCAATTCGGGTGGCCAGGACAGTTGTCTACTGTTAGTAGAATAGACAGTTTCTCCTTCATTTCTCAGTCGATACACCTTACCCATTCCTCAAATAGGGTACCAGTCATTCATGTGCATTTGTATGATCTCCAAGTCACGGGGAGATCTTTGGGCTTCAGGTCCTTAAATGTGTGTGGCTTTGCTGATTTACCAATCATCAAGAGCTTTAGTTTCTCTCTGGTTGAGCTAGTGCAAAGCAGAACTGTGAAATGTTCTTTGGAAAGTTTTCTGCTCTTACATTTGTCACCCTTCATGACGAGGCTGCTGTAAGGGATTGCCTTGAAAGAGAGTCCACACTTGTCTGCGTTAAAGATGTCGTCATCTTTGAAGCCTCTGGAGAAGTCCAAGAACTTTTTGATGAATTCTTCCACAACTTCTACTGGAACTTCATTGGATTCACCAAGCAGGACTTTCTACAAGATCTCATGTCACAGTTTAAATATCTCAAGCCAACCATTTGATGCCTGGAAATCTGCCACCCCAAATTTCTGTGCAATTTTTTTTGCAACTTCTTGGATCATCAGCCTGGAAATTCAGGTGTTAACTGCCCTCATTTGTTTGTACCTGCTGCCCTACTCATCCCATAGGTTGCATAAGATATGAGCTACATGGATGAGTTCACAATGCAATTTAGTGTAGCAAGCTGGGCGTCAACTTTGTCAGATGCCCCTGCAGCTACAGCACCCTGAAGAGCATCTCCCAACTCCTTAAGGAGATCTCTTTGCAGTCTGGTAAAATGGGTCAAATAGTTCAGGGATCGGAGTGTAAAACTTGCTGAACTAAACATGTGTTTCTCGTATCGATCCATGATCCTATACTCTCTGTTAGGAGGATGGATCGAGGAGGAAGTCTCGGACATTTCCTTTTTGGTGGCCGCCACCACCACCATGGCATCAACAGGGACTCCCTTGGTCAAGAAGGCTTTATCCACGGGGGCAAAAATAAACTTGTTAGGCCTCAGAGGAACAGGTTCCATGGACTCCAGTGACTCCCACGCCCTCCGAGAGACCAGCTGCATGAGCTCATCGAAGGGTGGCGACACCCAAGAGGTGGAAGGTTGAGACCCGAAAACCTTTAGGAGAACCGACTCATCCTCAGTAGGGCTCTTGGACTGCCAATCACTCCTCTGCCTAAGGATCTCAAGTATCTATGCAAAGGAGATATCTTCAGAGGGGGATCGTGGGGACCCTTCTGACTCATCCAAGTTAGTGTCTGATGTCAAGGACTCCTGTGGGGAGTCCAAGTGTCTCCTCTTACACAATCTCTTCCTGGGAACCTCCTCAGTGGGAGCCTCAGGGGAGGTCTCGGAAGAGCAAGGGGCACCGACCGGGGTGGTGCTCTTCAGTTCCGACACTCAGGTCCGACAATTTAGCAAGGCCTGGTACCTGTAAGAGCTTCTGCACCAATCAGTCCATATCCAAATCTGAGAGGCTGACAGAAGACCTAGAGGAGTGCACCAAGGGTGCAGACTGGAGGAGTGGAAATACAAGTCTCTCGGAGACCGGCTCTAGAACCATGGGCCAGCTCCGAACTGAAGAGACACTCGGCTCCAAGAGCTGTAGAGCCGAAGTCCTGAGATCCTCAAGTTTCTTAGACTTCGATTCTTTGGATGATTTGGAATCTGTAGAGGATTTAGAGGACTTGCTGGCCCCATCCTGGTCACTCAAGGCTTCAGCAAAAGGATGCTTCAGTAAACCCTATCCACAAGCTTCCTTTTCCTCTCCAAAAGAACCCTTGCAGAAAAGGATGCTGCAGGACTCCTGCAAGTGCACCGCACCTAAACAGTACACGCATTGAACGTGCCCATCAGTGACAGACATCTTCTGCCCAGAGTTTGGACATTTCTTAAATCCAGACCTGGGGTGTTTGTCTTTTTGCTCAGACATATTAGTAAAGACTTTAGGCTCATTTTAAACACAACCCACACAAGCCTAAATACAGCCTGAAAAAAAAAAAAAAAAAAAGCAACCGACTAGGCTCAAATAAACCCACCTAAGTTATAAAACACACTCTAAACTATGCCTGGATGGAAAAAACTATGTAAATAACTATCTAAATACACTCTAAATATACACCCTATAAATGCAATTGACTATTATAGAGAAAAACAGACCCACTCCAACTACTACTAGGACAACGCACTCTCTAAATAACTAAGCCCAACACAAGGCCACTACAACTATACAAATATAGTAAAGCACCAAGGGAAAGGTGAAGCCAAAGGGGCTATAGTAGCTATATAAATGTCTAAGTAAATATTAGAAGAAAGATAAACAACCTGCGAAAAACTTTTTTTCTCAAAAGAAGGCTCGAGCAAACTGGAATCACTGAGATCTGTGCCGTGGCAAACTATATCTGAGATACTTCCAGCAATGCATCATGGGATAAGGGGCTTGGTCTCGAGCTACTGGTAAACCTTGACCTTTGCTAACGGCCGTGTCGGAATCGAGGGATTGGCTTTGAACCCATCAGTGAAGAATGAATGGTGAGATTGAACAACTTCACATTATGGCTTTATTGACTTCATTGAGGGAAGTTTTCTCCCTTTTCTGCTGTAGGTCTCCACTTTCCTTACCATATCTGTCCAAGTACTCATGTTTACATTTTTGGATCTTGTTAACTGTGGTCTTGCTAACACCAAAATGTTCCACCATCTTTCTTTGGCTGCTGCTTTCCAGAAAATGTAGAAGAGCAACCTTTTCCTTCAATATCAGCTCTTTGAATTCTTTCCTTTGGGCCATCATGTCTTGATTAACTGTAAAATTTTTCAGTAATTGTAGGATGTACCTAAAATTCAGACCAGTCCTTCATGTTGAAAAAGATCTTCAACAACACATGATAAACAATAGGATGTTAGGCCTAATCCAACATGTGGTGGCAATAAAACATGAAAATGGAACTTATACTAAAGAAAAAATAATACAACTAAGGGGCAAAGCCCACATCTTCTACACCTTGGTGTAGAGTGGACTCAATTGGCCAAGATATAGAGGGTAAACTAATATTGTGTGTGTCAGAGTCCCAAGTGGTCAAGATACAACTTACAGAGGTGGTCAATGCAGAGAGGTTGGTCTTCCACTGAGTGTATGTGGTGCATGTCCGGATTATAATTAGGTCAACCTTAAGGAGACGGTCAATATAGGGAGGTGGTCAACTATGGGGGTTCTACTGTATTAATGATAAGCTGCTTGAATGAAGTTGAAGGTAAATACTAAACCATGGTCTCTGTTTGTATGACTCTGAAGACTTGTCAGATCAAAGTATTAGAGTGTAGAGACAGCAGAGTACTTTTTTGAAAGGATATAAATCTACAGTGATTTGTTTGGTTGTCACACTTAAAGAGCAGACGTGAAATCAGGTTTGTTGTCTTTCTATTGGCAAATTTTATATTTACTCACTTTTTTCTTCTCCTCTTCTAGACTAATTGCCACTTCTTTCTCACTCCTGATATTTCCTTCCATTTTGCCTAATTGAGTTTTATTAATTTACTTATTTTTTTCCCATTTGGTAACTAGGAAAAGTCACTGAGGCAGTGGACCATTTTCAGCTGAGGCCCAGGGAAAGAAGCTCCACAAGAGATTCAAAAACATTCAAAAAATAGTGGAGGAGTACTTATATACAAGGGGAGAAAAGCACCACAACAGATTAAATATTTTACAATGAGTCTTTTGACTACATTAGCAAACAGGTCATAGGAGACAGATCAAGAAAGTTGTTGTATGCAGACACTATAGCATTACAGGTAGACTCTTAGCATGAACTTCAGCAAAGGATAGGGGAATGGAATGAAAAACAGAAATGTACATGGAATGAAGCTGAGTACAGATAAGACAGTTGTAATGGTAGAACACTGGGGAAATCAGAAGAAGCTGAGAATTGGGATAGAAGGGAAAATAGTGGAACAGGTTAACAGCTTCAAGTATCTAGGTGGGGTGGTTCTGGAGAAGGGAAGTCTGAATGAATAAATCAAAGCTAGAATCAGAGGGATTTCAGCCAAATGGCACAAAGTGAGAGAGAGACTGTAGGACAGAAGAATGTCAAAGAAGCTGAAAAGTAAGGTGTACAAAACAGTAGAAAAGCCAGTACTAATTATGGTACAGAAACTTGGGCAGTGAAAGCAGAGCAGTTGAGGAAGGCAGAGGTGATGGAGACGGAGATGAAGTACTGGAGATGGGTGGTAGGATGCACACTGTAGGACAGACGAAGAAATGAGGGCAAAACAGCAAAAGCCAAAGTAGCTCTGATTGCAGAAAAGGTAAAAAAGAGCAGATTACAGAGGTTCAGGCACATGTGCCCAAAAGCGAAAGACTATCTGGTGAAGATGATTTGGGACAGACAGGAAGAAGCCAAGAGGCAACAAGGGCATCAAGCAAAGAGGTGGATGGACTGCATGAGAAAAGATCTGCAACAGTCAGGCATGGGTGTTGAAGAAGATAGGAGAGTGACATTGAATAAAGAGGATGGCAACAGTTGACACAACAACCCAAACCCATACAGAAAATGGGAAAAAAGGGGATGATGATGAAGATGAAGAGTGATTTGATGATTAATTATACACAAAGGGGAAAATTTACACAACAGATATGACTCTTTACAATGATTGGGGTGTGCCTTATATACAAGGGGATAATAGTCCCAATAACAGACTGAAATACATTTACATAATATTGCTAGGAGAAATTGTGATCAAGAATACAATATGTACTACGAGCAGCAAGACACGTTGCAGAACTGGATAGCCTATGTCAAGTAAAGTAATACATAGTTGTACAAAATATTTACTGTATTTCAAATTATATATTGAGGTGAGAAAAAGAAGAGCATTCTGATGCCAAAATAGACAGAGTAATACAAAGAGATGAGGACAAGGAATGTGCAGGAGGGAAAAATAAAGACAGAGAGAGAGAGAGAGAGAGACAGAGAAAGAAAGACAGAGAGAGAGGATTAATATCAGAGAGATGAGAATATTACTGCAGGACACTAGAGGGGGTATACATAGTAGTTAATGTCAACAACTAGGATGAAGAGGTAGAAAAACATACATTAGTAGCATGGTATCATTAAAGTGAGAGCTACTTTTAATGTTAGATAATTACTACCTACTAAGATATGGAGGACATAATTATAAGTAGGTGGTCATATATCTGTTTTAAGGGTTGTGCAGGTACAGGTGTAAGACATTTTTTAGACTGATCTTGAAAATAGAAAGGTTTCTATTATGTATAAGGGATAAGGTGATACAGCTCCGGGACTATGTAATACAGCTGGAATACAGATACGTCTCTCTTGACAGGTGTGGTTTGGAGGTAGTAAGGGGCACTTTTTTCAGATCTAATTGACATAGCAAGGGCGTATATAAGCAATACGTCTAGTAGAGATTTGCTATGTTCTGGTTTGCGTATTAATTTGTGAACTAGGACTGGTTAAGGGCAAATGACTTGCTTGGATAATGCAAGTCAATCAAGCTGTTTTGGGTTTGTTTGATGATTTAGTGGCAAATTTCACTAATTTATTGCAGAAATGGTTTATTTTGGATGGAAGTTGAAGATTAAGCAGTACTGGGGAAGTGATACAGTAAAATGGGAAGTAAAAGTGTAGAAGCCATGTGTATCCAAGATGAATCATTTAAGTAGATTTTTGTTCTACAGTGTCCCTAATTTTTGGTGAGTTTTTTGATAACCATTTGCACACAAAAAAAAAAAAAGTTAAGCAAACAGTTTCTGCCACCACAGCAAGCTAACAATTTGCCTTAGCCACACATGAGTGGCGCTGGCATGGCCATTTGTTCTGTAGACCACTCATATTTTACCCCAGATCCCTGTGGTGTAGCACCTACAGCCATCATGTACCAAGGATTATCCACGTCCTCTGTGGCTGTTGAGGTCCCCTCAGTGGGTAAGGAGGTGCTACTCTTGTCGGTCCTGGGAGAGTAGACAGGGAAGGCTTCCCTGCTGTGTCAGAATGCTGTGCTCTTCCCTTGGGGAAGCTGCTGCCACCATTAGTAACATGGTTGGCCCCATTTTTCTTAACAAAAATAAACCAAAAACTAAGCATGTGTCTACTCCTCACATTTCCTTAGACAGGAGTAGTTCACTGGGTCTGGCCCAGGGTTTAATTCAGGCTGTTAATCCTTCTTGTAAAGTAGTTTCTGGTAAAAGAAAGAAGGGTACCTCTTTTCTGGAAGAAATTCAAGATTCTGAAATTGAACATTTAAGATGGAGACAAATAGAGATATCTGATGATGCCATTTTCATTCATTCCTCAACGAGTGGGTCTGTGATCCTACCCTCTGATCTGACGTGGCCGTTTTCACTAGATTCTAGGATCTAACTCTTGAGCTTCTTCCTTTACCCATAATGCCCATGACCACTGTACCACCTCAGATCTCATTTACTGCTCTAACAATTCAGTCAGGATTGCGTTCCCTCGAGCTCAGGCAGTGTTTTTTTTCTAGTAGTGAGTAAAAACTTAAGTGTAGCTATCCTCTGTTTACCCACTAAATTTATTAGATTTCTGCTAACCTTTTCTTATCATACTTTGATATTCTCTTGTACCATTGCTGGTTTGTTTATTTATTTATTTATCGACATTTGTTAACTGGGTTAGTCCAGCTGGGCTAGGAGCCCATTTTCAGTGGAGACCCGAGGAGAAAAGCTCCAATCACAGAGAGATATCGAGTATACATAACAGTTGTGTACAATAATGACATGATTAAGAGATTAAAAATAGAAGTTATGTTCTTACCATAATGTTCCATGTTAGTTGTCTTCTTCTCGCCTTCTTTCTTGCTGGATGGGTTCTGAGCCGACCTCGGCTCCGACTCGGCCACTCTAAAAGCTCGAGAGTTGGTTCCACCGGCTCGAGGCTCCCCTTATATTCCACAATGCTAGGCGGTATTACATCAGATCTTGTTTGTAAGCTAGGCCCAGCCAATAATAAATCCAGAACTACTGGAAATGGGAAAACCCACCTCTATAAAAGGAAAGGAAGAAGGTGACCTGAAACCTGATGAAGGAATATATGCATGGTATAGCATATACATATATACAATAGAGGTGGTAGAAAGAGAGGTCACAATCAAACTCCTCTAGGTCTGTGCAGGCTAGGGGGAAGGAGGGTGGGACGCAAGAAAGAAGGCGAGAAGAAGACAACTAACATGGAACGTTATGGTAAGAACATAACTTCTATATGTTAAGTTGTCTATCTCGCCTTCATTCTTGCTGGATGGGACCGCGTCCCTAGCACCTATCGGAACAGACTCTTGAGTACAGTGGAACCAAAATTAGCTCTATGTCTAGAAGCTAAATCCAACTTATAATGAGAAATGAAAGTGTGAGGAGTAGTCCATGTAGCTGCTGCACAAATGGTATCAATAGGCAGCCTGTCTTGGAAGGCTATAGAAGTAGCCAAAGCTCTAGTCGAATGAGCCTTAGGTTTGTTAGGCAACTTTTGGTGTCTAATTTCATAGACAAAGGAAATCAGGGATGTTAGCCATCTGGAGAGTGATACCTTCGAAACTGAAAGGCCCTTTCTGCCTTCTGCATAAGAGACAAACAACTGGTCAGTTTTTCTGATCTGTTTGGTCCTATCCAAATAATACCTTAATTGACGATGAACATCTAGCCAATGCAATTTTTGTTCAGATCTGTTAGAAAAGTTAGGAAAAAACACAGGGAGGTCAATGTTTTGATTTAGATTTGCCGCAGAGGCTACTTTAGGTAAAAAGGATGGATTGGTCCACAAGGATACCCTATCCTTATGAAACAACAGATACGGTGGTTGACTGCTGAGTGCATGAAGCTCTGAGACCCTTCTAGCTGAAGTAATGGCTATCAGAAAGAGAGTCTTCCAGGATAGCAATTTCAATGAACAGGAAGCTGCAGGTTCAAAAGGGGGAAGATTCAAAGATGTGAGAACTAAATTAAGGTCCCAAGAAGGAGGAGGATTTCTTATAGGAGGCTTAAGAAGAAAAACTCCCTTCAAGAAAGCTTTGCAAAGCTTGTGAGACATGATGGCAGAATCTGAGATGCCCACATGAAAGTTAGATATAGCTGCCAATTGAACTTTAAGAGTAGAAGGAGATGAACCTGCATGGAAAAGTTCAGCTAGAAAATCAAGGACTATTTGGATGGGAGCAGTGAAAGGATCTATGTCCCTTCCTTGAGCCCAATAGGCGAAACGTTTCCACTTACTAAGATAAATCTTCCGAGTGGAAGATTTATGGGAAGCTATCAAAATATCTCGAACAGAGTGAGATATTTGAGGAAGCCTGGCTAAGGTTGGAATTGGAGGAACCAAGCAGTGAGGTTCAGAGAGGGAGCGATGCAACTGGCCCGACTGATGGATCAAAAGATCTGGAACTAGGTCCAGATGCCAGGGTTGCTCCAACAGAAATTGATGTAGAAAGGGGAACCAAACCTGTCGAGGCCAGTAAGGAGCAATGAGGATCAATGAGGCCTTCTGAGCGATAGCTTTCTGTATCACTTGAGAGATTAGTGGGAAGGGAGGGAATGCATACAGAAGTCCCCGGGGCCAAACTTGGACTAGAGCGTCTCTGCTGGGCTGGCCTGGTAAAGGGAAGAGGGTGAAATAATCTTTGCACTTGCTGTTTTGGGGAGTAGCAAAAAGGTCGCAGCAAGGCTGACCCCACTTGAGAAAAATTTTCTCTAAGATAGAATCTTTCAGAGACCACTCGTGAGGCATGAGGATAGCTCTGCTCAACTTGTCCGCGATAAGATTGGACTTCCCGGGGATGTGCGTTGCTATCAGAAACCACTGAGAAGAAATCGCCCATTACCACAGTCTGAGTGCTTCTCGACATAGGGGGTAGGACCTGGTTCCGCCTTGTTTGTTGATATACCACACTACAGACATGTTGTCCATCTGAATTGCTATCGTTCCCAAGGGAAGAGAGTCTTGAAGGGCTTGCAATGCTAAAAGCACTGCTCTCATCTCTAGAACATTTATATGCAAGTGGCGTTCGTCTGGTTGCCATATGCCCTGGACTGTTCTGCCCTGATAATGCCCCCCCACCCGATCAGGGAGGCATCCGTTGTCAGAGTAGCAACCTGAGGGGGAGGGACAAAGGGTCTTCCTAGGAAGAGCTGGGGGGAAGAAATCCACCAAAGAAGATGATTCTTGCATGCTTGCGTAATCACAATGGTGTGGGACATCGGAAGTTGTTGGTACGACCATTGTGTGAAGAGCATCCATTGAAGGATTCTCATGTGAAATCTGGCTAATAGAAGTAGAGGGATAGCAGCCGCCATAATCCCCAGTACTTTTGGAACTAATCTGACTTTGACTCTGTTGCTGTGGAAGAGAAGGGAGACCAGTTTGTGTATGTCTGCTATCCTTTGGTCTGTGAGTCTCGCAGACATGTTGACTGTGTCTAGATTTGCCTATGAAGGTAATAGCGACAAGGCGACAAAACAGACTTTTCGCAATTTATTGAGATACCTAACTTTTGAAAAATGCGAAAGGTGTAGTCTCTGGCAAGTAGAAGAAGATGCTTGGTAGGAGCTGTGAGGAGCCAGTCGTCTAAGTATGGAAACACCTGGAATCCTTGACATCTCAGGTGAGAAGCTACCACTGCCATGCATTTGGTAAACACCGGGGCAGTGGTGAGTCCAAAGGGCAGGGCTCTGAATTGAAAGTGACTGGTTCCCAGCCTGAAGCGGAGGAATCTCCTGGAGCGTCTGTTCATTTTATATGATAGTACACATCCTGGAGGTCTATAGAGCACATCCAGTTTTCCTTTCCCAATAGGGGTAGGATGGATTGTAGCGTGACCATCCGAAATCTTGTTTTCTTGACAGACTTGTTCAAGATACTGAGATCCAAAATGGGTCTCCAGTCCCCTGTTTTCTTTGGAACCAAAAAGAACTTGGAGTAGATTCCGGATCCTTGCTGGTCTGCTGGCACTGGCTGAATGGCTCTTTTTGCAAGCAACTTTGATATTTCCAACGCTGCTTGATCCCTTTGTGCGGGTGGAACATCTGGAAGGGATTTTTGATTGATTTGGAATGCGAAGAACGGAATGGAATAGCCTTCAGAAATGATGGACTGTACCCACTTGTCTTGAGTTAGGGATCGCCAGGCTTCTGGGTACAGTGACAATCTTCCCCCGACTGCCTCCGAAGGTGGACAGTCGGGCAACACCTCAGTGATGCTGGAAGGGCTTATCGGAAAAGGTTTCCCGATTGCCCTGGTTCTCGGACCCCCTGCCTCTAGGGTGACGTCTACCATTACTGTTCCCCCTCTGCCTCTAGAGGGGAACCGACTCTGTGCATCAGGCAAAGTCCCTTGAGATTGTTTGCGGAACCACATCTTTCCACTTTTCTGGCCTTTGGGGTAAGGTCTAGAAGGAGTAGAAAAACGGACTCCGACGGCAGAAAGAGTTTTGCCATCTGTCTCACACCTTGTCAAGGTTTCTTTCACTTGAGGACCAAAAAGGGATGATCCATCAAACGGGGAATTAGTGAAAGACATTTTAAAGGGGTCCGCAAAATTGCACAGTCGCATCCAGGCATGCCGGCGTAAGGCCACACCTGTCCCTGCGGCTCTGCTCGCTCCATCAGCCGCATATGAAAGAAGGCGCATGGAGGAGTTAGCTATAGAATTTAGGGTAGCCAGCTGAGTGTTCATCTTATCCTGAAAACCCACAGCTGTAGGATCCTTTAATATCTCACTCACTTCCTTGATCAAGTCTCTTTGAAGACGAGTGAAATGACAGAGGTAGTTCAGCGAACGCATAGCAAAGGTCGCTGATGAAAACATCTGCTTCCCGTACCTGTCCATAGACCTAGATTCCTTGTTAGGAGGATGGACAGGCACCGAAGGATCAGCTAGCTCCTTCTTAGTGGTGGCAGCTACCACCATAGCATCCACAGAAACTCCCTTAGTCAGAAATTGCTTATCTGCTGGTGCTGTGATAAACTTTGAAGGTCTCCTGGGGTAGGGTCCACAGAGTCAGGAGCCGTCCAAGCCTTTTAGCTACCACCTGCATGAGGGGGTCAAGGGGGACACCCAGGAGGTGGAAGGGCGAGAGCCAAACGCCTCAAGATACACAGATTCATCCTTTGAAGGGTTAAGGGCTGGCCAATTTCCCCTCTGTTTCAGGATCTCTAGAATGTCTGCAAAGGAGACATCTTCAGAAGGGGAATGGGGGGAACCCTCGGAATCCTCTAAATCCGTGTCAGAGGTGACAGACTCAGGTGAGTCTATGTGCTTCCTCTTGCACTTTCTCTTCCTAGGGGGCTCCCCTGCCAATTCAGGAGAGGCCTTGGAAGAGGATGAGATCCCCACAGGGGATTCTTGAGGAGCTGGCTCTCTGCGGTCTGGGATGAGGGAGTGAGCAGACATAACCTGAGGCACCGAAGAGGGAGGGACGGACAGAGCCGACTGTGGAGTTGAACCGGGTTCCAACACACTCCACATGACCTCGAAGGCACCCCTGTTAGGCAGAGCCAGAGGTCCCTGCTCCGAAAAGCTGAAAACCTCCCACGGCACCGACAGCGATGGCTCCGAGGCCGATGTCGGAGCCGAACTCACCAGCGCCAAAGCGCCGAGAGGGAGAGCGGGGTCGGACAAGGGTCCGATGCCACTCACCCCCTCGGAGCCGACGAGGGAAGTCCGGCGCCGAGATTCTTCCAAGGAAGAAATCGGAGCCGACGACGGGGCCGAAGACAACTGTATCGGCTCCGACGCTACCACAGTCTCGGTTCCGAAACGCCCCGGCTCCGAGCTCAAAGGAGTCAGAGGAGGAACATTTTGAGAGATAGGGTTAAGCATCGACTGATGAGTCGGGCTCTGAAGCATTTGGGCCAGTGCCTCGGACTTAAGAAGTCGACTCACTACCCTCTGAAGGTCATGGTCAGAAAGTCTCGATGACCTAGAGGAGTGAGATCTATGGCTCCATTCAGACAGCAAGGGAGATGCTGGAGCCGAATGAACGGAGCCAAGGGACGGTGACCTGGACCTCTTCCTAGATGTCGGTTCTGATGGTCTGATCAGAGCCGACTCAGATATTTCCAATACCTCGGCTCCAGCCGGAACAGAGGGAACCACAGAAGTAGAAGTTCGAGTCTCATCAGCTCCAGGCAGAGCCGATGTTGTAGTAGACTTCGATGTCTTAGGTGTCGACTCAGTAGCTGGAGTCGAAGACCTAGAAGCCTTAGAAGGTTTGCCCGAAGAAACAGTCGGAGGACCCTCAGGCTTTAGCAAGCCCCGTAAAATGAGCTTATTCTTTCTTTCCTGCAGGACTCTAGGGCTGAAGCCATGGCATACAGCACAAGAGTCCTGCAGGTGTAAAGGTCCCAGGCAGTACACACAAGAAGTGTGACCGTCTATCAGAGACATTTTCTGACAGCACGAGTCACACTTCTTGAAGCCTGAGACCTTCGAATCCTTGGACATTTCAAGGAACAAGTGCAACCACACACAAGCACAAACACACCGATTACACTATACACTAAATAACAGTAACTTAAACTAAATAAAATTAAATATTTTAGTTTTATAAAGTTTTATAAAAGTTCCTACAGAAAAAACACATACACTCCAAGGGAATGGGAGGGCCCGAAGGCCTAAGGGAAGAACATATAAGTTCTTGTGGTAAAAAAAGGTGAAGAACAAGGAGGAAGGGATAAAAATCCTTTAAGATAAGGGGATACTGTATGGAAAACTAATTTAAAGGGTTTTAGTAAACTTTTTTAAACTATTTCCTACACTAACCTGAAGCCGGTGAAGCAACACGTCTCGATAGCTGTAGCAGCAAACGAGATCTGGGGTAATACCGCCTAGCATTGTGGGATATAAGGGGAGCCTCGAGCCGGTGGAACCAACTCTTGAGCTTTTAGAGTGGCCGAGTCGGAGCCGAGGTCGGCTCCGAACCCATCCAGCAAGAATGAAGGCGAGATAGACAACTTAACATCAATCATTAATTGGCTAAAATAGTACAAGTTCAAATATATTCTGTAATTACAAAGGCACACCAAACAAAAACGTTTTTTTTTCAATGTGTGAGTGGTGTAAGTATCTAATTTTATAACTGGTGTAGTAAGTTATATAATTGGAACCATGAAAGGGGTGAAAAGAGTGTCTAGAGTTGAAAAAAGATGTTGGCAAAAAGTAGATGTGAGAGAAATAAGATACAGAGAGTAATGTATTTAATGGTGGTACAATAGAAATTGTACTGGAATGAGAAGAAAGTGTGCTGTGAAGTTGTAATGAAGAGTGCACTACAGAGAGAAAGTGGAGCTAGGTAGGGTCATGGCAGGAACAACTTTTGATTCTAAAAAAGTGTAGTTTGAGTTCTTTCTTGAATTATAAAGGGTGTGAGATGGAGCGTAATTGGGATGGGAGGTTATTCCTTGCCTGGGATAGAGTGGATTTGTAAAGTAATCTGCCAATAGATTTTTTGGGTTAGTAGATGTTAAGATGTTGTTGATTAGATGTCCGAAGTGTGACAGTTGGTGTGTAGATGGATACCAAGGAAGACAGGACAGGGCATGAAGATGGTTTATAAAGTATGGAATGGTTTGTAACTGAGATAGTAGAAGTTGTTGTGGGGGTTCTGGCCATTGTAGTGAGTTGAGTGAAATGCAGGGGTGTGAGTTATGTGGGGAGTTTGTAATAAACCTTGCTATTTAGTGGTACGTTTGTTGGAGTTTGGCCAGGGTAGTTTCTTGAATATTAGTTAGTATAGGGATGGCATGGAGTAGGGAGGGGAGAAGAAGAGCCTGTGACAGAGATAGTCTGGCATCATAGGTTAGGAAGCTACAATTGTGGTAGAGCATACCAAGCTTTTGGTGAGTTCTCTTTATACTTTGAAGGATGTGTAGGTTAAATTTAAGTTCATCAACAATGATGGCTCCTAGAAGTTTTGTGTGGGAGTCAGGTTGAATGGTGGTGGTGGTAGAGGATAAGATAAGAAAGTTAGACTTTAGGTGAGAGAGATTCCAGGGGAAGAATCGCAGAAGTTTGGTTTTCTTGGGGTTTAGGATAAGATTTTCAGTGAGCCATTTTTCTACAGAAAAAAAGGTGTCCTGGGTGAGTGTATGAAGGTCAGAGATATTGTTGGATGTGCAGATGAGTGTTGAATCTTCGGCATATTGGACTAGTATAGATTGTTTGCAGGAGGTATATAGATCATTTGTAAAGATGTTGAATAGGAGGGGTCCAAGGATGGAGCCTTGAGGCACCCCAGTAGTTACTGGGAGGTAGGGTGAGCAGGAGGAGAGCCAACGAACAGATTGCGGTCTGTCAGAGATAACTAGAGAAAAAGGTTAGGGAGGTGGGAGCTAGATTGAGGTTAGAAAGTTTAGTTAGAAGCAAGTGGTGAGAGACAGTGTCAAAGGCTTTTGAGAGGTCGAGGAAGAGGCTGGATAATAGGAGGTCTTTGTCTCGAGATTCGGCTATTGAGTGTGTGAAAGGCAGGAGGGCTGTAGAGGTGCTGTGATTAGGGCGGAAGACATGTTGGGAGTGTGTGAGGATGTTATGTTCTAGGAGATAGTTTAGGAGTTGAGTGTGTACACATTTTTCAAAGAGTGGAGAGAGGAGAGAGGATGGCAATTGGGCGAAAGTTAGATGGGTCAGTTGAGTTTCCCCCTTCATGCAAGGGGGTAGTGAAGAAGGATTTTAAAATGTCTGGTACTGTAGATTCCTGGATAGATCTATTTATTAAGATACATACTGGGTAGGCTATGGATTCAGCAGCGAGGGAGGTTGTCAGAGGAGGGAGAGCAAGGTTTAAGCTTTAGAAGGAGGAACTTTATATAGATAGATATATATAAATATATAGGAGGTTTGAACTGGTTTGAAGGAGAAACGATTACCGTTTTGAGGCTTGGGAGGGGTATAGGGGTTATTTGAGTTGTGGTTTGAGGGAGTAAGTTTCTGGATAGTTTCAATGAAGTGCCTATTTAGAAGGGTAGCAGTTTCTAGAGGGCTATTATTTGAGTAAGGGGAGGGGTTTGAGTTGGACCCGAGATTGAGAATTTTCTTTAGGGTGGACCAGACTTTTTGTGGATTTGTTTTACAGTTATTTTGGGGAGAGTTGTAGTATGATTTTTTCATCCTTACAGATAATGCCTTTTGACAAGATTCCGAAGTTCTTTATATTTGTGAAGTAGGGTTGGTTGGTTATACTTAGTCCAGGCTTTCCAAATGTAGTCACGGTATTTCACGAGTGATTTAGTTTCTTTTGAAAGCCAGGGGGCAGAGTTAGATTTGATTCTGATACGTCTTGTAGGGGGGACTAGGGAGTTGAGAATATCAAGGAATATGCTATTAAATTTGTGAACAGCATCATTTAGGGGCAATTGTTTAAGGATGGGCCAGTCAATAGAAGAGAGGATATTGTTGAATTGGGTAGTATTAAAGTTAAGTAAGTTATGGCAGTCTCTATAGGAGTGAGATTTGAGTGCTTGTGAAGAGTGACTTAGTATGCTTGTAGGATGATGGTCACTCAAAGAATTAGGTAAAGTGGTTGGATTGTGGTACAGGTTGGGAGAGTTTGTGAGAATCCAGTCTATGGTTGAAGTGAAAGAGGTGTTATTATGTAGGTAAGTAGGGGATGTTATTAGTTGGTAGAATCCGTAGAGGTTGATGGAGAGCTGTGGGGAGTTTGGCCCAGTCTATGTTAACATCTCCTAAGATGACCATTTCGTAGGGTATGTTGTGAGTGAACCAGGAGAGGATAGATTCTAGGATTGGAATATTATTACCAGGGGGAATATAAATGGAGGCAATGATAAATGTCTTATGTGGGTTTATATGGCAATTAAGAATGATGAGTCCAGCTGGGTGGAAATCAGAAATAGGTGTGGGAATGGTGGAGAGGTTAAGATTATTTGAATGGAGAATGGCAACACCGCCACCTTTGTTGCTGAGTCTGTCGGAGCGGTAGATGTTGCAACCAGGTGGCAGAATTTCATTTTTTATGTGTGGTTTTAGCCAGGTTTCAGATAGGGCTATGATATGAGGGGTGGTATGAGCTATCCAGCATGTAGCTCAGACATTTTATTAGTTGGCTTCGTATATTCAGGGCATAGATAGAAAGGTGTTTGTACTGTGAGGTTTGATTTAAGAGAGGTTGAGTTGGGAGTAGGTGGTGGGAGGATGTAGGGGTGATGGGGCTGTTTATGGGTATAAGGTTATGGATATGGGAGGGTGGGCCTGGATTTGGGTGAATATCACCAGCGAGTAGTAAGTTGCTGGGGACTGAGGTAGGGTGGGATGCTGAGAAAAGTTGGTGGTGAAATTTTGGCGTGGGTTTATAGGAGTGGGGGTAGATGCCAAGTATAATGAGTTTGTGATAGCCGTGGAAGGTGATATTAAAGTTGGGGTGGGAAGGAGAGGATGGGTTGTTAGTACATGTGGTAGGGGAGTATAGAAAAGGTTGGGAATGGTCAGCATGATAGGAGGTTAGATTTCCAAGTAGAGTTAGGATTGGTAATAGGAGGTATAAAAGTAGCATGTTAAAGTTGGGTTTTGTGTGTGGGAGGGATTATGATTTTAGAAATAGGTTGGGTTTGGGGGAAGTGAGGTAAGTAGTGATGGTGTAAGAGGTGGGAAATAGCAGGAAGGAGAAATGTTAGTGGTTAGTGTGTGGAGAGGGGGGTTGGGGTAGACAGGAAGTGAAATGTGGATGGCAGTTTGGACAGGATGGGGAGGGACAGGATAGTATAAAGGTAATTGATAAGCGGGTGGGTGGGAATGGGCATAGGGTAGGGGAGCGAAGTGAACGAAGCGAACGGAGCAGGGATACACCAGCTGGAGCTGCAAAAATCAACAGAGCATGTAGGAATACATGTACAAGGGGCCTAGAGAGAGTGGAAAAGGACTGTAAGAAGGAGGCACAGAGGAGAAAGACTAGGAGAGGATAGTATTCCATGCCGGGAAAAAGACAACAGGGAAAAAACAGTAGCAGAGGTCAGCAGGATAAGGTAGTGCAGAAATGGGAGGCTAAGAAGAGATGCAGGTAAAGAATAGGCACAAAAGAGGAGAGAAAAAAGTAATGGGGGCCCTAAAGAGCCAGGGTTACTTATAGAAAACAGGGAGAGAGGATTAAACAATAGTGATCTGGTGATTAAACAATTTGGGGCAGCTATCAAGGTGATGCAAGGGCAGCTATCAAGGGATTAAGGCATGGACTACAACAACAGTATGGTAAGATACAAAATTAGAAGCATTATTTGGACATACTTTCTGGAATTACATTCAAAAACAATTAGAGGGAAGCAGTTATCAAGATACATCTTGGGTACGGGTTGTTTCCAGCAGGGCAGGCCAGTGGTCTTGTGTAAGGAGTCAGTCCTAACCTATAAAAAAAAAGGAGAGAGAGAGAGAGAGAGAGCTGAGGCACAAAGAAACTATGAAACCCAGAGAGTGAAGACAGGAAGGTGTTTGTATGTGTAAGGGGGGGGGTAATTGTAAGTATGAGAGTGAGTGGGATGTGATAAGTGTTCACTGTCTAGGAGATAACAAAAGGTGGAGTGGTGGGTGCAATGTGGGTGTAAGGTAAATGCAGCAGAGGAAGCTGCCAATAACTTGCTCACTATGATTTAATTCACATAGGAGAATAGAAATGTCTGTGAAAGAGTGACTGTAGGTTGGAGTGTGGAGCTGTTTCAGAGGAGTGGGTAGCATGCACTGAGAAAAAGTATGTAGTGGAGAGGTTTAAGCAGCAGTAGAACAATATACAATCAAATGCAGTAAACACAGCAATACAAACTGTAAGCCATCTAAGAATCCGAAACAGTGGTGCAGTAACAGAATAAAGGCTATAAGCTAGTCACAGTACGCTGGAATTTTTTTTTCTGAACTTTACCTTCAATAAGATATTCTTAATACCATTGTTGATGTAACGTTTTCTTCCTCTACTAAAAAAAAAAAAAAAAATCTTGCTTTGATAAGTTGTTTGCCACTTGGCAAGTTTTTCAACATGGCTGAAAACCCTACTGGATTTAAAAAGAGCACTTCCTGTTGGCACAAAATAACCAAGTCTGATGCCTACAGGAAGTGCTTTTGTTTTTCAGACTATTCTCAATTACATACCTCTTGTACTGTTTTTGTGTGAGTTATAGGTTCATAGGTTCATACTAGGCTATCTGCCCTAGGGCATTTATAAGCCTAGCCAGAATGTGTTTGGCTTTCGCCACCCATTTTAAATTTATTTTGCTATGCCCTTTTTCGAGGTTAGTATACTGTGCCTCTGTCTAACAGTGACACAGAAGTGATACCCGGGGTAAACCTATGATCTCCCATCCACTCATCAAGATTCCTCTTGAAGAGAGTCAATGAGGGACTCTGCCTAACCTGGACTGGGATTTTATTCCAGAGTGAAGGGAGCCTCTGGGTTATGAATCTGTCCCTCCAGCATGTCCTATTTATTTCAGTGCTGAGGTTAAAGTCTCTCGAGCGCATAGCTCGATGGGATTTGGATTTACTGAGGTGCAGCATGTCCATTAATTCCGGGTTGAACATGGCTTTATACGTCAGGCACAGATCGCCTCTGAACAGGCAGTATGCCACTGAGTAGAGCTGGAGTTTCTTTAACCGGGCAGCATATGGCATCTGTTTGAGCCCTTTGATCCTCTTGGTGAGGTACTTTTGGGGTCTTTCCAGTTGCTGCAGGTGTCTGGTAAGGTACATCCCAAAAGGGGCATTGTACTCAATTATGGGCCTGATGAGGGATGAGTAAAGAGGCACGAAGACCTCCCCTGATCTAGATGTGAATCCCTTCATGATTAGGTGGGGTATATAAAATGTTTTTTTAACCACTTTGGCCACGTGGTTGTCAAATGAGAGATTGCTATCAACTTGGGTCCCCAGTTCCCTAATTACTTCTTCTGTACTTAATGGATTACCACCTATGTGGCAATTTGTGGGCACTTTGTTTTTGCCAAAGGGGATGACTATATACGTTTTGGCATTTAGCTTGAGGCCATGGCTCTGGCACCAGTTGTCTGTTTCTATGAGGCCCTTTTGGAGGATGCTTGTGTCGGCTGGAGAGTCGATTATGGCGCCAAGTTTGCAGTCATCTGCGAACTTGGTCAGCCACAGTCCTTCCGCGTTGGCCTGTACCTCCGAGAAATATATACCGAACAAGAGAGGTCCCAGGACTGAGCCTTGTGGGACACCACTTGTAACTGGTTTGGAGTCTGACATGGCTCCAGCAATTCTAACCATAATGCTAGAGCTATCAGCAACCGATCAAACAAGTTGGTGCTCAAAGGTTTTATTCCTGCTTCTGCTGTTAAGTTGCTTCTACTTCAGGGGGTTCAAACCTCCTTATAGAAATGTAAGTCTACGGAGCCCAGGGAGCATAGAAGCACTCTCCTGTCAGGTCTCCCAAATCTGCTCTGACATTGGAACCTCTAACTAAAATCTCCAAATGCTCTGATCCAAAGCCCTTGGAATACTTACACCTTCAGTGTCAAAGGTCTCCTCATTTTTCTCTGGATCCAGTGTCTCCAAGACTGAGGTCTCCTTTCCTTCAAGAGACACCAAGAACATCTTTGTGATCTCCTTCCACTTCCTCTTCAGTCAGGTCCTCCTGAAGTCTTTCTGAGACAGAGGTGGGTAGGATGATGAGAAAAATTCTCAGAACACGGATCCAGATTGGTGGTCTTACCGGCTCCAGCTCCCTTTGGGTCCATGAGCCTTAAACCTCCCCCACATACTACAGTTTATCCTTCTCTGATCTGACCTTCTGTTTTGGAGCCATCAGATTTGAGATCTCCAAGAGTCGAACAGTCTTATCTGAAGTTGCCTTTATCATCTACTCTGACTACTTCCTTGATCTGTTTGGCTGAGACCCCCCTTGAGCAGGACGTGTCTCGGAGCTGAAGTGTCTGTGTCTGATCCGAGGGAATGACTTTGACTCCAAAGCTTTTGGATTCATCACTTCCCTTTGGAGCCTTAACGCTGGACAGCTCTGCTCCAACTCCTGCCTTCCAACTCCTCCCTTGGAGAGGAGGATCGGGGGAGGCCCGTGTTTGTCTGATTCAAGTGCTTCAGCTCTGGTTAGACTGACTTCGGCTTCTTGTTCATTTGTCTTTGAGGTGGAGGAGTGGGTTTTCTCCCATCTGAGAGGTGTTCTGACTCTTTCCTGTTCAGATCCAATCACTGTTCCCACTTCGGATCTTGTTTCGGAATGTCTTCATCCTACTTCACAGGGAAAGCCAGCCCGTAAGCTTCCAGCCAGTTACAGTTAGGGAACTCCCTGCTTCTTCCAATACCTCTCCAGAACACCCCATTGAAGAGGTCCTCCAGAAGAGATTGTGCAAATGGAGGCATCTACATTCCCCTCAGGAGTCTTTGACTGAAGATACCGATTTTGATAAGGGGAAAGGTCCTCAAGAGCTCCACCAGAAAATGTCTCCTTCAGAGACATCCTAGAAATCTATCCATCCATGACCCCTTTTTCCCATTTTGTACATGGGTTTGGGGTGTCACTTCAGCAGTGACAATCATCTTGAGCCAAGGTTTACACTGCCAGGTGACTAGCCGTGCCTCAGTAATTCATTCGCACTACTCACTCGCGCACACACACTCACCTTTGGCTAATTTAGTGTCCAATTCACCTACTGCATTGTCTTTGGAGACATCCTAGAAATCCTGCCCCAAAAAAAGGTGGCTAGCCCTCTGAAACTCCTTCCAGGAGGAATCAGTGTTCCTAGAGGCTTTATAGTCTGGCCCGTCTGTCTTGAGTTACTCCCAGAGTTGGTGAGCTTATAGATCTTGTCTTATGCTGGGCATAGAAGGAACCAGATATCATAGAACAGATCCCACAGTGTCCAGGTAAGATTCATGGAGAACCAAAAGACAGGCAGTTTTGGACTAAGAGAATCCCTGTGGATGCCATGTTTTTTGTGGCAGCCACCAAAAAGGATCTGGTTGCACAGACCTTTTTCTGTCCATCCCCCTAATAGAGAATCTAAAGCATTCTGCAGGTATGGGAAGCAAGTTTACACCTCTGCAACCTTTGCCTTATGGGCGCTAAACTATTTGGCACACTTCACTAGGTTACAAAGGGACTTAATGAAGGAACTGTCTAACTCTACCCCGGGTCCATGTCAGTGGAGAGAGAAGTTTTTTTCCTGTATACTGGCCACCCTACAGTCAATCTTGAATGTGTCCATGAGGCTAATCTCCTATGCAGTGCGAGTATTCCTCATGGGCTGCAGGTTCAGGCATGGCCATTAGGAGACATGCCTGCATACGATTTTGTGATTTTTGTTCCGCCATTGATAGTGTCATTCATCATTGTTCCCTTTGATGGATCTTCTCTGTTTGGCCCCATCATTAAGAGACACTTTTCCAAAGTGAGCAGGATGGAAAGACCTTGTCTGCCATGGGGAATCTGTTTCTCTGCTCTGCAGAGACCTTTTTCTAGGAATCAATGTGGTGGTAGGAAGACTTGGTTCTGGAAATCTCAAGGACCTATTCAGGACTCGTGTGGAGAGTTTTCTTGCAGAGTCAGAGGGGGAAATAATAATGGAAGATGCCACCCACGCGGCAGAGGGGTGTCCACAAAATCAGGGCTTCCGACATTCTCAGATAGGCAGAGTCTAACTGTTTTCTGGAAATAGAAGAGAGGGGCTGCTTGAATTTTCACTCAAAAGCCTGGCAGCCATCACAAAATATATGTGGGTGCAAAGAATAATATCCAGAGCATATGTCATTCCCTTTGTACAAATCTCCTCTACAAAAAGAAAACATTTCCCTGGTGTTCTACCCAGCCAGTGGAAAGTAGCAGCTCTAGAGAAAGAGTCATCCAAGATGTCCCACCAGACCAAAGAGGATCCAAATTTTGCTCAAAGTTCTTTTTAGTGAAAAAAAAAAAAAAAAAAAAAACAGAACCTGAAACCTATCCTGGATCTCAGTTATCTAAACCAGTTTGTAAAACTCCAAGTTATGAATGTTCACTGTTCAGTCCATTCTGCCTCTGTTACAGAAGGACAATTGGATGTGCTCGGTAGATCTTTAGGACATGTACTATCACATCAAAATGAACAGTCACTCTTAAAGATACCTGCGCTTCTGGCTGTGAGCCAGTCATTATCTGTTCAGAGCTCTGCTTTTCAGTCTCACCACAGCCCCCAGGGTGTTTACCAAATGCAAAGCAATGATAGCAGCTCATCTAAGACTGCATGGATTCATTGTTTCATTATCCATACGACTGGCTCCTCACTGCACCAAACAGACATCTCCTAGTAAAAGCCAGAGATTACTTACTCCGGTTATTCAATCCCTGGGAATCACAGTCAGTCAAGTTCCCACCTACAGCCAGTTCATGTCTTGCAGTTTGTAGGAGCTCAGCTACATACAGTTAATTGTCTCGCTGTCTTACCACAGAACAGAATTCTTGCCTTGAGATTGCACATCAAACTGCCACGTTGACAACAGACACCTCTCATTTGGGTGGGTGGGGGGCATTTCTTGGGACAGATTGTTCAAGGCATGTGGTCCCCAGAAGAGACCAGTTTGCATATAAATGTCCTAGAGATGAGAGCAATTCTTATAGCATTGCTGGCCTTTCAGAGCTCTTCCTCTAGGGACAATTGCTGTTCAAACCGACACATCAGTAGTTTCTATATCAACAGACAAGAAGGAATCAGATCTTACCCCACCTTTGCCAAGAAGCAATGAGTTTGACAATGGGTGATCATCTCCACATGCTTTCTGGTAGAAGCATACATACTGGGGAAAATCCAGCGTTCTAGCAGACAAGCTCAGCAGGACTATCCTGATGCCTCATGATTGGTCTCTCAATCATTCAGTGGCAAGTATGATCCCCCACAAATGGGGGTCAACCTTACTGTGATCTATTTATCGATGGCAGTCACCAAAGCCGTAGATGAGGGTAAGGTGGTTCACACAGCCTATCTTGACCTCGCCAAGGCTTTCAACACCATCCCCCATTCTGGAATTATAACTAAACTCAATAAACTAGGCATAAATCCCTATGTCACAAAATGGGTTGCCAACTGGCTCACTGACAGAACCCACACTGTAAAAGTTGCAGACTCCAAATCTGACCTCAAACCAGTGACAAGTGGAGTACCATAGGATTCTGTCCTGGGACTGCTCCTGTTTGGTATCTACTTCTCTGAAGTACAGGCTAACACAGAAGGCCTCTGGCTAACGAAGTTCGCAGATGACTGCAAACTAGGAGCCATAGTCAAGTCCCCAAATGATGTGAACATCCTACAGAAGGGCCTCTCTGAGACAGATGCCTGGTGTCAGAGCCATGGCCTCAAGCTCAGTGCCAAAAAGTGCAGTGTCATCCCCTTTGGTAAAAACTCTGTACCCATGAGCTACCACATAGGCAGCAATCTACTTAACACTGAATGTGTGATAAGAGACCTTGGGACCCAGGTGGACAGTAGTCTCTCCTTTGATAGTCGCATCGCCACAGTAGTCAGGAAGTCCTTCTAGTTGGCACACCTAATCATAAAAGGGTTCTCATCCAGGAAAAAAAGAGGTCATCATTCCCCTCTACTCGACGCTCATTAGACCCATTAAAGAGTACAATGCCCCTTTTGGAATGTACCTCACAAGACATCTGCAGCAGCTGGAAAGGCCACAGAAGTACCTCACAAAGAGGATTACTGGACTCAAACAAATGCCCTACACTGACCACCTCAAAAAACTCCAGCTTTACTCCATAGCATATCGCCTACTCCGAGGTGATCTCTGCCTAACATATACAGCTGTGTCAAACCCAGAGCTGTTGGACATGCTACACCTAAAGAAATCCCAATCCCTCTGAGCTACACACTCTAGGGACCTAAACCTTGTCACCACAATAAACAGGACATGCTGGACGGATAGACTCCTATCCCAGAGACTTCCCATACTCTGGAACAGGCTATCCATCTATGTCAAGCAAAGTTCTTCATTAGCACTCTTCAAGAAAAATCTTGATGAGTGGATGAGAAATAGGAAATACACCCCGGGGATCACTTCTGTGTCTCTGCTCGACAGTGGCACAGGAAAATAACTTTCTTGGGTGGCGTAAGCCAGGGAACCTTGTTGGCTAGGCTTACATAGGCCCTTGGGCCGATAGCCTAGTACCTACCTGTGAACCATGGGCACCGGAACTATAGGGGGAGGGAGAGCCCCCACACACACACTTTTACAGCTGCAAGACAATCTTCACTAATTACCTGGCAATCGGCCGTGAGGCTTCAACAATTAAAAAAATTAAAAAAAAAAAAACTCCCCAGTGGCAGCTTCTTTAAGGACCCATGCGTGCGTTGCACGCCAACACGGAAGTCCACTCCTTACTTAAGAGTGCGGAATTTAAACTAGCTGTTCTGTTAAGCAAGTATTTCGTGTACAGAGTTATGCTGCCTCCCCGAGTGTTTATGCTGATCATTGCTGTTTGGTAAGGAGAGTTTTGGTTTTGTTGTAACTTGTTGCCCAAGTGTTTTCTTATTGCCGAAATCATTACATTTTATTATTGCCCATTTCAGTACAGAGTGTTTTCTGCTCCCGAGTGTTTTGCTGGTTGGAGCATTGAGACTTCAGGTTAATTTAAGTTGATTTTTGTGTGTGTGTGTTTCCATTGCTGAGTTTGGAACATGGTTGCATAGCTTTATTTCTTTTGCAGGGCAACCAGCAGTGTTATGGAACTTTTTTATTAGAAAGGTGCAGCATTCAAACAATGCAGTTGTGAAGATGAATGTTTTTGTTGCGTTGTTGCATGGTACACTATGTTATTTGCACTGTAGACATTACTTGTCAAGACAAATTAGAAAACTTGGGTAGAAAGGGTAATGGTGATACCACTTGCATCTGAGAGCATGCACCCCCCTACAAATAAAGCATATAAAATGTACATAATGATGCACACCAATTTTTCATCTGTGTTCATTATGTTTTAAGGGTACTTACAAGAAAAGTGGTACAATAATGCAGTAAGGATCAAAGAGCACAATGGTTTTAAAGTCTGAGTATATTGTCATGTTTAGCAGACACATTTTAGTAGCTGCTTCAGGCTGGATTGCTTTGTGTTTGGAGAAATGTCCTTTTTGTGCAGGTATTCCACTATAAATTATTTTAATCTGGATGTCTTGCATCTCATAGTTTGCTGTTCAGTGGGTTTGGAATAAAACCAGTAAATTTGCACACTGTTGTGATACAATCTATATTTATGTTTTTGAAATGCAATGATGTCACTTCTAACACTTATTGGATACCCCTTTCTTTTGGTTTCATTGTGAAGCGTTGAAAACTATGTGTTTGCTTACAAATGTAGAGTAATGCTTGTTTTGGGCTTTAGCAGCTCAGAATGTCACTGTAGTGCAGTGTCTTCCATAATTCCAGTCGAGTCAGATTGATTCCATATGAATGAATCCGCTGTGCTAAATCGGCCATCAGTAAATCATTGTGCTTTGTTTCACTTGGGCAGAAGGTAGAACCAAGGTGACTTGAAGCTTCTTGGTCTTCTGAATTATAGAGACATGTAGTTGGTCTGTTTTGTGTGTGTACTTGTTTTGTACTTGATCGTGAGAAATGCTTGGGCAGCTTTGTTATTTATTTTATTTTCTTACATTAGGTCACTAGGAAGGAGCAAGCAGATGTTTCAGGCTAGAACAGTTCACATGTATAGTTATGAACAATGCTACTTTTCAGAATGCTTTATTGCAATGTAATTACAGTATTTTACTTTTTGTTTTTTTATTATAATTTTTAAGGAGTACAACTAAGTCTTCTGAAATTTGTTCAGTAGGCAGAGTTCTGTTTCTGTGTATGTCTCTCTCTGTCTCTCCTCCTTTCTCTAAAAGACTAAAGGTTGGAAAAAGCCTCAGTGTTGATGTATTAAAATTAAAATGCGTACTACATAGGTTCATAGGTTCATACTAGGCTATCTGCCCAAGGGCATTTATAAGCCTAGCCCAGAGTTTTTGGCTTTCACCACCCCTTTAGTTTGAAGAAAACTGTGCCCATTATTTTGCTGTGCCTCTGTCAAGCAGAGACACTGAGGTAATCCCTGGGGTATATCTGCGATCTCCCATCCATTGGTCAAGATTTCTCTTGAACACGGCCAGTACATATCATCTGGAGAGAACATTAAACTGGGTGTTCTGCTGTCATAGTATTTGATACAGTAGCCAGTGAATGATGAGCAAAAATAGCAACAATTTCAGGCAGAGACACCCAGATAGATTTGCCTGTTGTGAGTGAATGAGTGAAAGAGTTTCTGGCAATTGCTTTCTCTCTGTTACGTTACGGTAAATCAAGGAACCTAAAATTATAAAATCCATAAGTAGCTCATTTTATGTTACTGTAGTGGCTGTGGTAGGTACTTGCATGTTGGTGTCCCAGGCTGAGTCCTACATGAACTCCAAGAAGAGCTAAACCCAAACATAAAACTACTGTTCAATCTCAGCCTTACTACAGGATATGTACCCAAAGAGTGGCGTACAGCAACAGTGGTCCCTCTCCACAAAGGTGGTGCCTCAACGGATCCTGGAAACTATCGCCCCATAAGCCTGACTAGCTTGGTCTGCAAAGCTATGGAAAGGATCATCATGGACCTCATAAATAAAGATATTGGGGACTTACAGACACTGGATCCTACCCAGTTCTGCTTTGTTAAGGGCAGATCCTGCCTCTTAAACCTGGTTGATTTCTTTGAAACAGTCACCAAGGCCACTGACGAGGGGAAGGTGGTCCACACAGCCTACCTGGACCTCGCAAAAGCCTTCGATACAATACGCCACTCGGGCATTATAGATAAGCTCACCAGCTTAAATATAAACCCCTATGTCACTAGATGGGTTGCAAACTGGCTCAAGGACAGAACCCACATGGTTAGAATTGCTGGAGCCATGTCAGACTCCAAACCAGTTACAAGTGGCATCCCATAAGGCTCAGTCCTGGGACCTCTGTTGTTTGGTATATATTTCTCGGAGGTACAGGCCAACACGGGAGGACTGTGACTGACCAAGTTCACAGATGACTGCAAACTGGGCGCTATAATCGACTCTCCAGCCGACACAAGCATCCTCCAAAAGGGCCTCATAGAAACAGACAACTGGTGCCAGAGCCATGGCCTCAAGCTAAATGCCAAAAAGTGTATAGTCATCCCCTTTGGCAAAAACAAAGTGCTCACAAATTACCACATAGGTGGCAATCCATTAAGTACAGAAGAAGTAATTAGGGACCTGGGGACCCAAGTTGATAGCAATCCCTCATTTGACAACCACGTGGCAAAAGTGGTTAGAAAAACATTTTATATAGCCCACCTAATCATGAAGGGATTCACATCTAGATCAGGGGAGGTCATCGTGCCTCTTTACTCATCCCTCATCAGGCCCATAATTGAGTACAATGCCCCTTTTGGGATGTACCTTACCAGACACCTGCAGCAACTGGAAAGACCCCAAAAGTACCTCACCAAGAGGATTAAAGGGCTCAAACAGATGCCATATGCTGCCCGGTTAAAGAAACTCCAGCTCTACTCAGTGGCATACCACCTGCTCAGAGGCGATCTGTGCCTGACGTATAAAGCCATGTCCAACCCGGAATTAATGGACATGCTGCACCTCAGAAAATCCAAATCCCATCGAGCTACGCGCTCGAGAGACTTGAACCTCAGCACTGAAATAAATAGGACATGCTGGAGGGACAGATTCATAACCCAGAGGCTCCCTTCACTCTGGAATAAAATCCTAGTCCAGGTTAGGCAGAGTCCCTCACTGACTCTCTTCAAGAGGAATCTTGATGAGTGGATGGGAGATCATAGGTTTACCCCGGGTATCACTTCTGTGTCACTGTTAGACAGAGGCACAGTATACTAACCTCGAAAAAGGGCATAGCAAAATTAATTTAAAATGGGTGGCGAAAGCCAAACACACTCTGGCTAGGCTTATAAATGCCCTAGGGCAGATAGCCTAGTATGAACCTATGAACATGTAAGTCAAATTTTAGGCCATCATCATTTCTTATGCCTAATAGTTTAGTATCGGGGATTACCTGTATGGGGTGTTATCAGAGGCCGTTACTGAGAAATTCTGTTTGAGATGTGTAAGGGCTTTGGGAAGAATAATAGCAACATTGTTTTTATTTTTTGGATTGAGTAGAGGTTGGGAGTTATTGAGCCAGCATTCAGCTGATGAAAATGACTCTTGGGTGCTGTGTTGTACAGTAACTGGGCTACTGGCAGTACAGATTAAAGTGGAGCCATCTGCATACTATAGGAGAGATGCTTGACATATGGCGTAGTGTAAGTTGTTGGTAAATATGATAAAAAGCAGTGGGTCCAGAATGGAACCTTGGGAAACACCTATTTTGATAGGTAGAAAGGATGAGTAGGAATTAATCCATTTAACAGACTAGAGTCTCCACTGGAAAGGTAGCTGGGGAACCAGTTGGTGAATGTGTTTGATAGGCCAAGGGAACAGAGTCGTTTTAGAAGTAAGCTTTGGGAAATGGTAACAAAGATCTTGGACAGATCCAGAAACATGGCAGAAACCAGTTGGCCTTTGTCTCTGGCCAGATTAATAATGCTGATGAAGTTTAGGAGAGCTGTGGTAATGCTATGCCCTGGTCTGAAACCATATTTGGTGTGGGTAAGGAGGCTGGTTGTTTGTAAATGAAACATTAACTGATTATGGATCAATTTTTCAAGGAATTTTGAAAGGGGTGAAATGACAATGGGTCTATATTATTATTGGAGTTACATCCCTTATAAAGAGGAATAATGTGAGATTTTTCCACATGGCTGGACATGTGATATTCCTGAACAGACATATCTCTGAGAATGACTACTGGAAAAAAAACTGAGGTGGCTGCTACTTTTAGGAAATCACCAGGAATTTCATCTGGAGCTAGTGTACTCTGTTTAATCTGTTTGAGGTATTTCTTGATTGTTGTGGTGGAATGGCTGAAATGAGAAAGAGTGGGATGCACTCAGATTATTACAGGAGGTCAACCTGTTTTTAGTTTGGTTATGATCATTGAAAGTGGTAGAAGTTTCTTCTGGTAAGCACTGGGGGTTGGGGTTTGATTATCCATTTGAGCCAGGGTGTAGTATTTTAGATACAATGGTCCAGAATTATTTAGAGTTTTTGTAGTATCTGTTCTGCAAATTGGAAAAATACAGCTTCTTGTCAAGTCTGATCTAGCATTTGACGGTTTTGTATGTATTTATATTGTTGAAGATTGTTTTCTATTTCTGAGCATGACTTCTAGAATTTATCTGTATGCCTCACTATTTCCTAGTGGCAGGAGTAAGCCAAGGAGCAGGGTTGTTTTGCACATTTTTAAGCCTAAGGGGGACAGTTCAATAAATGTCTTATTAAAATAGACAACAGGATTATCTAGTGGCACAACTTTTGGAATGTTCCAGCAGTGAGACTGTAGTGAGTTGTCAAACAGTTTGGGGTCAAAGTTGTTCATGTTATGACAGGGATTACATGTGTGTGTTCCTTGGGTGATGTATGGCATTCTCTTGTGGCATATATGGGCAGGTGGTCACTAAATGCATTTACTAAGGTGCTATGGGAGCTTATATTGTTAGGTGACTTGTTAATTACTAGTCCAGGGACTGGGTAGAGGTTTTAACTTTTTTTCAGGTTGATCCTGGTAGGATCACTGATAAGTAGGGAGAAATTATACAGGTTTATACTAGAATTTATCTCAGAGGTGAGACTTGACTAGCTGATGTTAACTAAAAGTTATGCACTCACCATAACTAGGCATCTGTGCTGTCCATTTTCATTCTTCGTCAATGAATGGGTTACGGATCCAATCCTTAGATCCGACTTGGCCACATCCTTCAGACTTTGGATCCAACTCTCGAGCTTCTCTCTCTCATATTGCCCTAGTCCATCCCCAGCACCTCAGATCGATTGCCAAAATCATGCACACATCCTTCTCTTGCAGTGTTCAATAATAGTTCTTACTTTTGTAAGTGAAAAAAGTTTAACTTCCTTTAACTGAATTCTTCCTGTTTTCTTACTATTAAACCTTCCTATTTTGGACTTTCTGTGAGAGGTTTCTACTATTTATATAGCAATCTCTTAAATTTACCATTGCTGGTATTTTTTCTTTCTATTCCTTTCCTCCATCACTCCTACCTATTCAACAGGGTAATTTTTTTTTACCATTGGTGGTATTCTCTTAAAAAAAGAAATAAAAACTGTCTTTACTTTCTCTTCCCTTTTCCTTTTTAACTGGTTTGTACTGTCATGAACAACAAGCAGACAGGCTTCAAGAAATGTACTTTTTGTGGGCATAAAATCCCTAACTCAGATACTCACAAGGAGAGTGTCTATTGATTAGGACCAACTCATTTAAACACAAACTGTACATTTAAGAGCTGGAGTGAATGTCACCTGTTAGTAGTGGATTCAGTAGTTCACTTGTGTAGCTGTGTTTTAGTCTTTGAGCACCAGCTGATGATAATACATTTGAACCTTCTTGGGGGTATGGAGTATTCTAGACTTAATGAGGTTTATGTAGTGATTTTTATACAAGTGGGGACCTATACTGAACTGGATAGATGCAGAGGTTACATTGTAATCATATGTCTTTTGGTAACAGATAAAGTAGTAAAGCAGTTGTGTTTGGTAAGATATAGAGTAGGTTAATAATCATGGTGGGGAGTTTAGGATATGAGGTGCTTTATACGAGTGAGCATTTAGATGGTGAAGAGAAGAGTACTGGTATTGTCAGTTATAGTAATAAGGAGATGTACGAGGCTATTATTGACTGGTTAGGTTTTAGAGGAATGAAGTTGTGGACTGGTAATATTATTTTGTGGATGGGTCAAAGTATTTGTCAGTCCTAGTAATTTTGTGATGTAAGAGGTTATTAATTAGTTAAGTTTTGGTGGGAGGAAGTTGTGTATTGGTAATATTTTTGTTTGAGTATTGCTAAGGTGAGAATAAACATGGGGGGGAATGAAGGCAGAGCAGAGTGAATCTGAGTGGGTTGCACCTGGTGGTATTGTAGTTTGGCCAAAAAACAATATGAGAAGATTTCCGGACTGTAGAAAATATTTTCTCAGTGTAACATATATTTGTGGTGCTTGTATTACTCTAAAATGTATAGGTTAACTTAAAAATTGTTAGAAGTTATTTCTTTCTAGGAGGTATGAAAAATATATGTTAGAGCTGCCTAACAGGAGAAACTAGTGAGACAGTGTGGTGGTGGTGGGGGGTGATGCACTACCCTAATGGGAGGGCAGCTAACAGGCAGATTGCATTTGAAAAAGACACTGTTAACTGGAATTCTTAGAGGTAACTATCTAAAATTTACAGGTTATGTTCAATATTGCTGGAGGTAGATTCTTTCTATGCTGCAAGGCAAATATATGTACAGCTGCAAATCTAGGGAACAAAGACAGAGAGAGAGAGAGAGAGAGCGCGAGTGGAGGGAACTGATGTACTATTAATGGGAGGGTAACCAACAGGCATATTATATTTGAAAAAGGCACTGTTAAACTGGGAACGGTGCCTTGAGTTGAGTTAAAGTATTGGTAGTGGTCAGTACAGCAGTAGATCAAACACCAATAAAATTATCTGACAGGACTTCAGATTAATCTTATTTATAGCAGTTATTTAAAAACAATAACATACAAGGCTGATAATGCAGGTTGCAATCCTACTCCTCTATGCAGGTACCTTTTGTTATTTTAGCTTGCTTGGTGACTGCACTCACATTTGGAGACAATGCACATTAGGAAGGAAGGAGAGGTATGGTTGCTTGACACTTAAAGACCAGAACTGTTTTACTATGGAACAATATGGCTATAGAGTATTAATTCTGAAACAGATTTATTCCATGATATGCCACATGCTGCAGAATGCTACCAACTACAACAGCTGAAATCCTTTCTTTATCCCCATTTAATACACCACAGCTATGATTTCTTTGATCTATATAATGAGGACTAAAGAACTTCAAGCCATATTAAGTGAGACAGAGTATAACACAAACAAATAGCAATAATACTATTCATTTCATTTACAGTATCTAACAATTACATCCACAAAAATAATCTTGCCATACATAGACACTGCAAGAAGATTGAGAGTTAAGAGGAAGGTTATTTCCATGGTACATAATCCACCTATGCTATGGGTTTACTCCCAGTTCTGAGCCAAGGTTTGAAACAATTACAACTGGCCAATATTTGTACAACAGTGGGCAACATGTAGATATACAAAGTGATGGTGGGGACACAAGGAATGAGCAGTATGATCAACAGACATGAACTAACATCACCTGTTATAACTGAAAGTAAGGTACTGGATGAATGATGCTGCATTATATGCAGCATAGCAGACTGTGACCGGATTTCTCATCATAATCAGCTTGTATGCATTTGAGACATAGGTGTTAAGAAATTTACCTCAAGAGTAAAGTAAAACCTGAGAAGTTAATCCTGACATCCATGCTGATAACATATAACAGGTAGTTATGGTCAAAGAAACCCAATCATAATTCTTTGTAGTACATGAGGCTTTAGCCACTCTGGTATATTATTAGTTACAAAATCAATGAGCAGAAGCTTGAAGATTTTTTTTTACAGCTTTGAAAGCCATAATACACATTGATGCTACACAGAGAGCATTCAGAAGCTAAGTGTCCTTCTGCTGTAAAATTTGTTATACGCTTCACTCTGTCAAACTTTTTTTCCCAGTTTTTGCCCTCACTACCTGCCAAACATAAAGGTTTCAATTAACTGGCCAGTTCATTCACCATCACTAGGATGACAGTCAACAGCCACAGATTGTCATTTACCTGCATGCATGCCCATTTACATCTAATGAGTTGGCATGGAATGGACATTTGTGATGCCTGACACACATACCTGCATGTAATGTGACTAGTTTCCCTGTCTCCCTTATAGACAAGCACCTTTGTCTCAATATATAGACAAGCACCTTTGAGTAATCATTGGTTTTCACCCAGAATTCTGTGACAGAGAGTGTGCTCACAAACATACATCCTTTTTATTCTCCCAAGCAGAATTCAAAAGTTATAAATGTCATCATTCCTTAACAACCATGTCAGCTCCAATAGGAACCTGAGCTACCAATCAAACTCTCGCAGCTTAGGTCATAGTCACTGCTTTATCCCACTACCCTAACCATGCTGGCATCAGTTGTTTTGTTGTGTTACCGTGAAGTATATTAAAGCTTTCAAAGCTGTGAAAATGCTCCTCAGTAGTGTTCTGTTGTGGATGGCACTGCCCATGTTAATTCACCCAAGTGAAACTAAACCTCAACAATGCTGAACGTTGCTTAACTCATTCACTCCGGTGGAGCTCAGTAAGTTTGCACTGTAACTTTCAATGAGCACAGCCTAAGCCTTTTGACAGAATGAAATTATGTCCTCACATTTCAAACAAATGTTCATGTCTCTGGAACCATAGGAGTTACGAAAGAAGTATAAATGGCAAACCCTCCAGCACAAAGTATTTTTATGGTGGTAGTATTCTTTAGGTTCTAGGTTGTAAACTGAATTTTATAAGTTAGAGTAAACACAATAACTATTATGTTTGTAATATTTTGTAAACAACTTACAACATTTGAGCAACCATTCAAGTTACACACATACTGTCAAGCAGCATTTTGCTCATCTAGCTGAGCGTTTTCATATGAGGCTAAGAAGTTCCATCTGTGTTACTTGGTTGTTGAGATATTGAGAAAAATGTGAAAATTATATCTATATAAATGAATAACATACAAACAGCATTTAATATCATCTCTTTATCTGCACCAGACAGAGGTAAAATATTAATGCACTAGAGTTTGCCACTGTGTAAGCGTTAAGATAAAATCTTTTAAAATCCTGTACATAGCATGGTTTTGGAATTATTGGTGCAAATATGAACAAGTAATATTTGGCGCCTAGAAGTGTCAGTAGGAGTTAACTGCAGATGCACCTGGAGGTGTCACTCGGATGTAAAGAGTTAACAAATCTCTGTTAGGCATGTCTCTTATGTGAGAAAGGTGCTTAAAGTTATCCTCTTCCTGAATTCAGAAAATCACAGATCACCATACACAATGCCATGTAGCAACTAGTACTTGTTTGGTTAAATTTATCATGCAGTGATGAAGATAAGAGTTACTTTTCTGCTTCATATTGTAATGATGCCTTTAAAGTATTCTCTATACAACTATGATAAAACAGAAAAAGAATAGATATACAGAGAAAAAAAGACTGGACAGATGGATGAAAAGTATCGTCTGCAAAGACTGTACCTCACAGAACATTGCAACACAGCAACATTTGAAGAGAGAGATGGGGATAGGGTAATCCATGTCCTTTCACAGAAGGAAAGTATATGAAAGAACAAAAAAAAATGAAAGGTATACAAGCTATGGAATATCATGAGCAAACCCTAAATTTATTAGGAAATCGAGGAGAGAACTGATAATATTATTAACCTTTTAAACAAGGCATGGATAGATGGATAAGGCTGTTGAAAACTGGAGAAGACAGGTATAACTCCCATTTACTAAATCAGAAGCAAGATTCAGGCTAGAAACCATAACAAATGTCAGTTTTACATTGGTAATAGGCAAAGTAATGCAGTCACTGAAGAATGACAGATTTGTAGACTAACCCAGACACCATAGTGACAAAGGGACCAAAGCAGCAAGGATTCATAAAAAAAAAAATATCATAAGAGTTATTGGACAGAATAAATAGGATTTTAGCTCAGAAAAGGGCAGCAAGTGAAGCCTACTTTGACTTTAGTAAGGCATCTTACTCAATACCATTGAAAAAGGTTAATAGACATTTTAAAATAGCTGTATAGGCTTAATTCAATGAAACTATTAATTGCATACCATTAGTTTTTAGACGTGCTTCCACTGCAGTTGTGCTTCCTAAGCAGTTTCAGCTTGGGATACATGGGAAGATGCGATATGTGCTTGCATTCAATCACTTAAAATTCAGTTCATACAAGACTGTCAGCACATTGGTAGAGCAGGTTCTGCCTCAATTGCAGTGCATAGCTTCTTGCATTGCCAGTTACCATTCTAGAATGGTTTGGCATACTGCTTCTTATTTCACCAAAAATAAGGATTACAATGGCAGGCATGTAGCATGAAGAGAGCAGTACAGCTGGGTAATGCAGTGGATTCCAGAATCATATAGATGTCTGCCACTTTACTGAGAACCTACTTTTTCTCCACTGATGCTGACATATGTATATTAGCAATGTGTTTATTACACAGATAAAATAGTAGCATCTCATTCTTCCTTATAATATTAATGTTGATAATAGATACAATCACACTGGTATTTTATTTCTCTTGGTACTGGTATAAAATGCTGATATTTACTGGTATGTTTTTGGTGTTCCTTCTTATTACTACTTGATGTTTGCTGTTGAGAATGGACACGAGTTTTGAAGAATGTATCTAAATGCTTTGATTTCATTGTTACAATTAACTTTAACAAGCAAAATTCAGTGAGTATTTAATCTTTATTAATACAGTTATTACAATTAGGTTTATTGCTCTTTTAAACAGCAAAATGTAAGTGGTTAGGAATGCACCTTCAGTTTGAATCTAAAGATTTTAATTTAACATGCTATGGTAGCACATTCCATATGTGGATCTGCCTGTTTGCATTTTTGATCAAATGGTGCTAAACTGGCATGCTAGTATCCAAGAGCAAGAAGAATGCAGTTGCAGACGTACAGTGAAGGAGGAGCAAAGCATATCTGCCCATCAGTGGCTAGCATGCTACATTCTACCTTCAGGATTTCTTGTTTAACACAGACAAACATGCAAAGACTGACCATGGAACCACAAGATGTCCTTACCCATTACACTAGGTTACAAGCCTTTGTAGCATGAAACATTTTGTTCCTTGCTCGAAAAGATCTTAAACTTCCATATGAATTTATGACTTGTAAGATCCTCCACGCCAGAGGGATAAGAAAATGAGTTCCAAAGTAAAATATACAAGTTTCTAACATGAAGATCAAAGATCAGTTTTGCAAAATCTCTAACTGCTTAATTTTTTTCACTAAAATGCTATAATCACTTGAGGGATTGAGAGATATGGCACTAAATAAAAAGAATTACTAGCTTCAAAATATGTTTCTTTTATGTAATATTCTACTAAACCACATAAGATACAACTTATTAGCACACATTTCATCTATACTCATCCCAAAATCAAATGCCATGACAGTCACTTGACAGGAAATTGCATAATATGGATACAAGTCTTAGACTTGCTGAATGACAGTCTGTGTGCTTAGAACTATACCATAATGCCATATTCTGAAGCAGTGGACCAACGCTGTAATCTCAACAACAGTTATTACTGCTCACTATAATCATACAAATTTACTCTGACACATTGAAATGCGACTACTACCACTTAATTTCCATTTCCTGTACTTATTCAGCAAACGTACAAAATACAATACAAACATCAGTGAAAACAAATTCACTTTGTCCTCAAAATTAACTCAGTGGGTCTGGCAGAATTACAAGCAAACTTCCTTCTGGTAAGTATAAGGAAAAAGTATCTCACCCACTTCTTCCTTCAAGTAAAAAACAAAAGGGGTCTTTGTCCTCAGATGATTGTGTTAGCCATACAATTCAAGCCTCTGAAAAACTGCCAGTCACTGTAAACTGATATCTTGTTTAATATTTTCATAACTCTCAAGTTGTTTGGGAACATGCATATCATTACATTGGATTAGTCTTTAGTGAGAATGCTTTTTTAAGTAAATCCAGATGTTGATCTGTAAAGAAGAAAGGTCACGAAAAGCTGTTGAACTGTATTAAATTAGCCACTACTGCAATGCGACTGTTTTAGCATTACAGAATACAGTTTCAGTTGTGTTCTTTATAACCTGAAGTATTGACAGTCTGACAGCACACATTATTCTGAAAGTTATTTAAACCATAAAACCATAAGCCATGTGATAATCACTCATCCATCCAGCCTCTCCTTCAGGGCATCCAAACACTGATGCACTTCACACTGAATAATAATTATATAATCAATTATCTGGAGTGTCAGTTTCAATTTCTGTTCTGGGCACTCTGGATATGAACTATTAATGCTATAGCAGAAATGGGCACAAGGTCTTCAAAAAGAATAACTGCAAACATGACAGCAATTAGCGATAGGTATCTGCAAGGAAACTATGACCAGGATTCATAGAAAGGTTGCCTGAGTGGCTTGCATACTAGGCAATCCTTCTGTAATTCACAGAGATCCTCTGGTGCCTGTAAGAACAGCTATGTGCTACACGCTAGTGAGGGTTTCAAGACCATTTTTATATATGTTTGCCCCGACAAACACCTATGTGCTTGTTTGAGGGTAGGGCCTGTGCTAATAAGGCCACATACGTAGCTCAGTGCATTGCTCGCTTAGGATACTTGCGTAGAATAGAATTCTTATACTCCATGCAACACAGGCTACCCTAAACAGCAGTGTAGCAAATGCATAAGTGTATTCCAATCAGTAGCAGCATGTACCTATGCATTTCAATTGGGGTGGCATCTGCACAGGAGATGCAGGACAGTTTTACCATGTGCAGATTGCTAATTCAATTAATTACAGAACATGTATAAAGGTGTGTGTATGTGTTTAGTGGAGGCAGTGTATGAGTATATGTGCAAGAATGTGTATTGTGAATGAGTAGGTGGGTTGTTGTTTGTGTTTTGTGGATGACCATTGTGTAACATAACCTGTGCTTTTTTTAGAATGGAAAGAGCTAGGTGTTGTGCATGCAAATAAACTCAATGCATACAAGAGACAAATCATAGCAGTTCTCTACATCTCCACCTGGAAACAATATTTCTACTCTAGTAGACATGCTCAGGTGGTTATCTACCAACATTACCCTCAAAACCACAACAGTAGGAGACGTTAGCATCAAGTGGCTTACAAGCAACTCTGAATACGCTACTAACATTCAGCTGTATAGTTTCACACAACTCAACATAAACACACAGAAGATATAACCTACATGCAAACTAAAGGCTCTACTTTAGATTAGATACTTAAAACAAATCCAAAAAAACTACAATTTTCACCAATTTAGCAGTTTAATATTATTGACACAGGGTGTGCTATTGCATTTCTTTAGGCAGGTTATCAGGTGCTAAGGTAGTTGGTTTTACTCTATGAACGTACTTTTAGTGGTAAATGTGGGGACGGGTATGAATTTAAAGAGGTTTCTTGATACTGGTGCTAGAATTAGGTGTGTCAGGTTAGGGTTGCTATTTGGTTGCAGTAAAGCTGAGACTGACTGTACGAAATGATGGTTAAACGGAGTAGCTATTTTATCTTGTTGGTTGGTGGTTGGTGTAGGTTTCACAAGTTTGTCTGGGTTGAGTAGGCTTCTTATCAAAGTCCTGAAAATCCTAGGATTATGTTGGTGTTTGTTTTGTAGTTTGGTGCATATTTCTATTTTTTTGTTTACCTAAGTTGTTTCTGGTTAGCAGGAGTTCTGTTATATAACGGTGTTTCCAGGACTTATCCCTTGCCGTCAATAGCTGTTTGGTATTTTTGGACAACCATGAGGCTATATTAGATTTGATTCTTTTAGTTCTGATTGGGTTATGTTTGAGTATATTTATAAATATTTTATTAAATTCTGTAACAGGGTTATCTAGTGGTAGGTATTTGAATTGATTACAGTTACTCTGCTTTAGAGTATCAGTGAAAAGATCAGTTTGAAAATTGGTTACATTTTTAACTACTTTGAGGTAGTGTTTTACTATATGTGTTACAAAACACTGTATAGTTAACTGACATTCATTAACCTGACAAAGCAAAAGCTCAAAGTAGCATTCATAGTAAAAAACACATTTTACAAATACTACTGGCACTGTATTCTGCATCTGGCATCACTGATCTGACAAAATATTATCAGCAGTACCTTCTGGTTAAAGAACTATCACTCCATGGAGAACTATATCAGCCTGTGAATAAGCTTTAAGATATTTTTGGATTTCATACAACAGTCCACTTTTCAGAATGCTATTGAAGAAGGGGGTTTTGAATACACCGACTGCAATGAATTTGGCATTCATGTTCCTCATAATGGAATCGGACATCATTATAATAAAATTTCTGGAGAGTTGAATCAGACAGCAACAGCACACCAGGAGCCTTCATCAAAGAATCTCCCCTTACCTAGAAATAGCCATCATTCTAGACAGGTGAATAGAAATATACCAAAACCACAGCTTCTGAGATTTAGACATATTTATATTATTGCACCAAACAATTTCTAATGATTTAGGTCATTGTTTTATACAGTGAGTGTATGCATAGTCCACTATAGATTAATTTGATAAACAGGTGGGATCTGACCCATGGACTGTAAAAGAACATTTGTAGCTGATTGGGGACAAATAATATTTACCAGCGTCTGCTGTAGTAATGACTTTAAAATTAAATTACTGCCAGACATTGATCTACTACTATGAATAACTCCTTTCATGGCTCAGTTTTATGTAAATATAGTTATAGAAGAAGTAAAAATGTGGCACCAAATTTCAGTAATTGCAAGCATGAAGAAATTGTTGACACCTTCCAAACATTATCATACTGGTTCAGGGTAGCTTAAGTTTGGACAGTGTACCTGTTATAAGTATATATTATACATGTACGATGAGATCAATACAATTTTCTACAGGCAATACCAGTCATTGTAATGAAATTAGAAAACTTGTTATATATGCTACACAGTGGGCAGATTATTTGGCTTAATGCACATTTGGGCTTTTCATGTAGGACAAATCTTTTAGAATGCTGAAACAAATGCAATTCTGCCCATAGTAATATACTCACCTTGTTCTACATACACAAATATGATCCTCTATGACCCTTGATTTGCCAGCTGTGATCAAATAACAGTACTTCATTTTCATTCTCAGAGAAACATTCTCCCCACAAATTATCATCTTTTGTTTATACACATCAGATGCTGTAATCAAATGAAATAAATTCAGTCCATGGTAATGCATTCAGAGTGCTTCACATATAAAAAAACAATCCCCACTACACAGGATCATTTAACTATGATCAAGTGAAAGTAAGTAAGCTAAGGTCATATACTCAAATCACTTTTCTTGTCTAGGAATACCTCCAGTGGTGGACTGTGACCAAGTGAAAGAAGTTTTGACTGATTTCCACAGTTACAATTCATTCAGATATTTCCATATACCTTTGACCCAGTGATAATTTAACTTTAATCATGTGACAGAAAATCATGCACCTTTACTCACATTTATGACACTATGATCAAGTGAATGATTTCTGCCCTTAACCAAAGGAGTATTCTTAGCTTATTTCCTAGAAACAAGACCCACCATCATAGTTTAACCAAGAGCACACTGTTAACCCTGAGTAAACATCCTCCCACCATCCAAATCATAACATGGTAAAAAAATACTTCCATTATAGGGTGATGTTCCTCCTACAAATGTTTTAAATCCTCCACCAGCACTGACTTAGCCTCTGTGAAACCTATCTCAATCATTATCAGTGGCAGTGGTGTTGAACAGTAGCATGCAATGTGCCAATGATGTTTCATGCTACTTGCAGAGGATCTAGATCAGACCTGGATATTGTACGACCCATGGACCACATCTGGTCCTTTGGCTGTCCCTGACTGGTCCATGAGACGTCAGACAAAACACTTGCTAATTTCAAGAACTTACACCGTTGTTTTCCAGGACTACCCAGAAAGCAAACTGATTCTCCAGTAGTCCAGAAAACACTGTAAACTCTGGTATTCTGTTTCAAGAAAGAAAACACTATCTGAGTTTGTTAAGTGGGTGGATTTACTAAGCTTTTTTTTTTCAGCTATCCCTGATTTCGCAGAACATTCCTATTTTTTGATGCATTTTTTTGTCCTGTGCCAGCATTTTTTTTTATGATTTTCTGGTAAATCATTGGAGATTACCCTGTCAATAACGCCAGACAATAAGAGTTTCATGCTTCTTAGTGTGTGGTGGGGAATTTGGAAGGATGCCTGGGTTTTACATATTGTTATGGTTACCATTGATCATTGTTATTTTTTTCTGTTGGACAGGACATCTGCTAAAACAACGGATATAGTGCTGATCCTTGCTGATGTCCAAGACATTGAGATTGGAGGCATGGTAAGCTTGCTACTGCAGGGGTGGCACTAAACTTGAAGTAATCTGAAAAAAACAGTTTGTTGTTTGATTAAATATATTATTGCAAGACAAACCTACGCACCACATTAAAAAGTTACTATGTACTGTTTAAACCTCCTCTCACTTCTTCTGCCCATGCATAGCATTCCTTTGGTAGTGGATCATGTGCTTTTCTTCACATGACATGTAGGAAACTGTTGTAGGACAGGAAACAGTTTTGAGAAAGCAAGGGTTGTTCACACTCAAAGAGTAAAGCAGAGCCCTCCTGCCAAGAATTTTCAACTCCCATGATTAATTTTGGTTGCATCTTTCGGCTTTTCCCGGTTAGGGGTCGCTACAGCGGAACTCTGGTCCGCTAATTGGCAGTAGATTTTTACATGCCGAGTTGCCAGCTCTGACGTACAACCTTCAACGAAGGTACGCCCATTCACGCATGTCTCCATGCAGAATACGCTCTAGCTGAGAATCGAACCGGACAGTGTCTTACTGTGAGGCGACAATGCTACCGCAGCACCACCACCGCAGTATTTGAATGTTATTGATCAAAAATGTATGCCCTCCTAAACAGTCCCAGTTTCTTATGTGTCCCCTTGGGAAAATTAATTGCCCACCCTTGGTCTAGATCGAGAAACTGGTGTAACTTTATGGTTTGATACAATCTCTCAACCGCAATAAAAAATAATTAACATGTTAAAACATATGCTGTTATATAGTTGTCAGATACTAGGTTAAGCTATTGAGTGAAATTCTGTTACTATTCTACTAGTGAACATTTTAATGAACAAACTGAAAAGGGCTGCAAGAGGAAACTATTTTATGTTTAATGTTACTAAATACTTCAGTCTCTGATAACTGGATACATATACGGGATATTTAATTGCAGAAAGAAGGCATGTGCAACTGCTAAATAAAAAAGGCATTCAAAATGTTAAATTAAGCAAAAATTTGCAATGACTCTTGTTCATGAAGTTACAAAAAGAAATCCATCTATACAGTGCCTCATTTTTAAATGTAGTATGATGAGACACTAACATTAATTTGCACTTAACACAAGTGCAAGTGCAGCAGTTTCTCTGGTCACACCTTTAGCTAAGGGTAACTTTTTTTTAGTTTGCAGTTCATTTCTATGTAATGTATAATCGACATTTAATTATATACTGATTTTGATTTAAACCTGACGAACTTCTTTCTTGTTTTTTTCTGTCATTAAATTGGATGCATACATTTAATATTTATTGTAAACAAAACAAGTTAAAGGGAAAAAAACTCCAATACTTGTTTCAAGCACTGATCGATGAATATTTATATAGCCCATGTGCAACCACAAATACCAGAAAGTTAGTTTTACGAAACTGTCTGGTAATTTACTCGACTTTCTCATCCTTTGTCATACTGCAGCAACAATCAACTGCCAGTACATGGCAAACACTGGCATTGTAAATACCTACTTATTTTTGTCTTGTAAATGTCAATGAATAGTACATTGATTACATCCTAGTGGTTTGAATGGACAGATTTCAAATATCCATATAGTTTATTGCTCTCAGTAAAAAATGGCTATATTGACAACAGAACTTTAATGCAGCTCTAAAATACTTCAGAAACAGAAAACAGTCAAAAAGGACTTGTTTCAATAGTAAACTTGCTTTGAAAGTGTATGAACTAGCCAAGCTCTGAGGTACAGGGAAAGGAAACTTGACTGATCCAGGAAGGCTTGGTTTGAGTAGTGGGCCTAGGTAGTACAGGAAGTGGAGGTGGTAGAAATGGATGACTTAAACAATGGCTTACCTATTTGTGGAGTGGGAGGTACTCATGCTGACTGTGAACCCCAGATTATGTTGGGAGCTCCAGCTCAGACAAAACATCAACAGGAAACAAAAACAGATACTTTTTAGTGGAGGATGATGTGTGATAGCTTTTATAGATGAACTTAGGTAGGCCAAAGGGGAAAAAAAAAGCTTCCTCTCCCATCGGGATGCTCCCATAGTAATTTATTCAACCTACTGATTTTCTGCCTTCTTATGGAAATTGTTGAAGGGCAGATATAGAAATATTAGGAGTGCATCAAAAAGAGATGTGAAAAAATATGACAGAGCTCAAAATGTTTCAGAGACCAAACCGGTAGGCTGGAAGACCAGACTCGCTAGTAGAAAAACAGTGCAACTTCTGCAGGATGTACATTTGTTTTTAATGCCTGAAAATCAAATGCTTGTGGGTTGTGATTTTACATTGTAGCACTGACACCACCAAGAAGAATGTGGAACATGGGGCTTTACTTCTGAATGACAAGCAAAGTTAAAGTCTAATTTGTCTGCCTTTTCTTCTGGTTGTTGATAAAGAAAAATCTTACCAATTTTTCCCTATAGGCCCCACACTTCCCATGAAGAATGACTATAATTTCAGGGATATCCACCTGTAAAAAAATGCAATATATGAATACATACATAACTAAAATTTGGCTAACAGATTAAAAAAAAAAGATGACTATTCAAAATGCAAGTTAGCCTGCATCAGCAACATGGCCCACAGGGTAGGGTGGCAGTGAGAGACCAATGCAAACTCATCTATCCTGGGTAGGGGGAAGATGAGTTGTTTCACTGCAGTACTATCACTTAGTGAAGACTAGGTATCATGGAAGGCAATCATGTCAGCCTAGAGGTGCATGTTCACAAAGCAATACAGTAATGAGTTATTGCTTAAAGTAGTACATATAACAAAACCTTACATGACCTATGGGCTGAAAGTGTGGAATGTCAAAGTCAATCCGGGTCAGGGGATACTGTAGCTAGTTGAAAAGACTGCTAGCTATAGGACAGCCTCCTCTCACAAAAAGTAGAATGTGATGGTTGGAGATTAGCTGGCATTTGGATAGAGAGAGAGAGAAAAAAAGAAAACAATGCATATCAGTTTCATATATTTATTCTGATTAAGTGGCTACTTGCTTCAGAAAAAACACTAATGAGGCACTGCATCTCCTTTAACACATCATCTGAATCTGTGTAAAAAACAGAAAAATGATGACATAAAACACAAGATAAACAACTGTAAACAGTGTTGTGAGGTATACCACCATTCACTAGAAAAAGAAAGTTGTATTTTCAGGAAGAAATTAGCACAGTTCAGGGCAGCAAGTTCAGTAACATAGTATATGTGCACTATTGAACTGCACTCAGCACCCCCCACCACACACACACACACACACACACACACACACACACACACAAAATAAAATGCTGTTGCAGTGCAGCCATTAATTTAAAGCAGGAAATACTACAAAATTATATGACACATTTACCCCAAGCCCTTTACTCTACAGAATACGATTTAATTACATTTGTTAGCTGGGAATTTTCAAGGTGTGAGGTCCCATTTTCAGTGGAATATGGGGAAAAATATAAAAACAATAACAATATAATGATAAACACAAGTGCAAAAAAAGTAAATTATCCAAGTTACTAATTATACAATGATCCACTTAAAGCAATGCAAGTCAATATACATGCAATTCATTTTATCAGCAACAATTGATAACAGATGACATAAAATGTTTGCACTAAAATAGGATATTGAAAATAGGATAGTGAAAATCAATAGATGTAGCTAGTAATGTTAATAATTAGCAGAAAAATAACAGAAGCAGCATAAGATAATGTTAACAACAATTAGTAGAAAAAATAAAAATAAAAACTAGCATAAATAATAGACAGTTCATACTGACACAACCAGAGTGTTCAGGTAGTTACATGCAGAACAGATTAAATATGATCATCAAAGGAGCAGTTCTGTAGTGTAAGGTTTGTTATAGTTATGTGGTGAAGCAGCCTTATTATATTAGCAGTTGTATGTTATGCCACAACTGTATATCCATTCACTGTACAGATGTTCAACAAGTAGGACTGGGATTCACATTTGTTCTGTGCACTTCCTATGTTTACTGGGAGGGTGCTTCAGAGTTTGTTAATAAATACACCAGATTTTGAGTCACAACATTTATTGGCAGATTTTGGGATATTAATCAGGTGAAGTATAGATATTCTCATACTTCAGACAGTGGGATATAGAGCAGTTTGTCAGCAGAGTGGAGGGAAGGAAGTTCTTACTTTCAAGCCAGCTAAGGTAAAGAAAGATGTAACGGTGATCTGTATGGCTTTTGTGAGTGGCAGCAAATCTGGTTGATCTATTATAAACGTGTTCTACTATAGAATGGATTGAAGAGGCTAAGGGTGTTAACAGAACATATGAATACATAAGATAAGTAAAAAAGGTTGGATAAGTGAGTAGCTAATCTAGTATCTTATCAAAAGAATATAAATGTGTAAGTTTTATCCAGTGGATTTAATTATTCCATATTGACATTAATGAAGCACAGTGGTTTTGTTCAAGGTGAATCTCAATTATTTTGGCTGGTGTTTGATTACAATAATTTCTGTAAACAAATACCCAGTTACACATTAAAAGACTGATGCTTTATACTTTGCTATAGTAAACAAATACCCAGTTATACATTAAAAGACTGATGCTTTATACTTTGCATTCTTTTAAATACATTACTGCAGCTAGAAGGAAACAAAACATTACATTTATAAAAATGCTCTATGTAAAGACTGGTACAAGGCATTACATAACCTACCTCTGCATGCAACTCCAAGCTCAGGTCTACCATAGCTTCCCCTAGAATGCTCTTAATTTCCAAACGCTCTTCGGGTGGTACATGTTCCTCTACAAGTTTCCATAGACAGGGTGGCTCCTGGTAAGCTTCAAAATGTCTTTGATCCATAATGCCTTGACAAGGGTCAGCCATCCCAAGATGCACAACGCCAGTCCGAGGATCATGTGCTCAGTGGGGTGTTGAATAAATATCTCTATTCATTAAAGCATTCAAATCAACAGCTAGACAAATTACACAAATAAATTCACTGATATATAATTTTGGGACTGTTTATTTATTTATTTTGAATAAAAGCAATTAGACTATAACCTTGATAAGAAGTATTAATAACAAAAATTAAAAAGAAAAGGACCGTCCAACTGAGAAGCAAATCTAAACCCTCAGAAAACTTTTTAAAAATCAGTTGTAGAACATAAATATTCATCTGTTTAACTTCTGCTTGTTTTATATAAACTCTGGGGGAGAGGGAGAAAGGGAGATCAGAAAAAGATAACTATGTAATACATGTAATACTTAATGATACTCTGATAACTTTCAAAAGGCCACCACTAAGCCAGCAGTAGTTTATATTATTATATCAGAATATATTATATGCTATATTATATTTTATATTACATATTATATTTTATATTATAATGTTATTAAGCTGCAACTTAAATGCAATCACAGATCACAATATTTCGTAAATAAGGCTGCATAAAGTGTGACTAACAGTTAGGAAGAGTGAGGGGACATATGCGAGGCAGTATTAGGATGTTTCAATTATAGTGGTGGGTGAATGCAGAAAACTGATAAAAAGAGCAAACAACAAAGCTGTAAAATAATAAATACTTACAAAATCTAAACAGGAAAGCAGCTTTATTTTTCCAGAAAACTAACAAATGCAGGGTGAAATGAGTCAAGACAGCGAAATAAGCTGAAAAACGTATAACAGAACAAACAAAAAGAGGCATGTAGCTTAACAAGCATTGAGAGTGGAGGCACACAGCAGAAAGCATCTGACACTGGTGAGGCATAAAGGATGAATCAAATCAAACACCGCCACTCCAAGCAAGGACTGTGTTAATATGTATTATATCAGATAATTTTTGAGTTGGGGTTTTGCAAAGAGTAAATGCCGCGTTCTTCTTTTCTAAGTGCCCTCTCTCGGCCCCAGATTCTTGTATTCTCCAGCAATGGTGCAAAGAGATGCATATACAGTCTTCCACTGCATATGCTCTCATACCACATAATGAATCAAACAAGATAATACCACTAAAACTAAGCAAACACCAAAAGATAAAGTAATGAAGATACAAAATTATGACTTTGTCAGTTTTACAGGGACATATTAGTATACCCATCTGCAAGGAAGGTAGAGAAGTTCACAAGCACAACATGTGATAAAGGGGGTAATAATTACTCATTGCACAGGGCTCTTTCAGAAATCCTGTAATATTTTGAGTACTGCTGTGATGTCCAGTTAATATCCCACCAAACTACCACCAATATATGACGTCCCCTACTGTCCCGGGTCAGTAACTAATGAGTTTCAATCCTCACTACTGACTCCCATGTCAGACTGTTACTTAAACAGTAGTAATAGTTCACAATTTCCCCTAAGAGCACAGCAGGAACACACTTGATAACCTGGGACTAGACTGTATGCTTCTGTCCACCCCAAACATAACTCCTTATTACACACTTCAGAGCAATGTGTCCCAGTTTAGGACCTCTGATGCACTCACACTTAAATTAAAATCTCACACATCCAAACACTTCTGAGAAAGCCTGACACAGATATCTAGCTGTGTCCCTTCCTCAAAATAATATGGTAACAGGCTGTCACCAATCAGAGAGTCTACATGCTCTTTTAAAGGGGTGTCCAATTACTAAAATCAAAATTCAAAACAAATGGTAGCATATGACCTAAAACAGCCAGACTTTCTGAGTGGCCCATGGATTATTACAGCAGGTACATGCACTCTCAAATCACTAAAGAATTCACTAATTGACCAGCCACAATATAAGATAATAAAAATATTTAATAATGAGCAAAATGATTAAAAATGTCAAACAGTAATTTCAATAAATGAACAGAATTCAATCACAAGGAAAATGAAATTACTACTGAAGGATAGAAATCCAACATTTAGAAAAACTCTGACAAAGTAGCTATAATTTCCTATCTAACTGAAAAACACACTGGCCCTGATCTAAGCTAAATATTACAACAGAGCAAAGACAGGCTTACAGTTCTTGGTGAGTCCTTTGAGTATCCACTGCTCAGTATAGCTGGGAACTGTGTACACAACTCAGCTCTACTCAACTGTCTTCAGCAGGCTTTTATAAACAAGGTTAACGGTCTCACCTGTTCCAGTTCTTATTTTCATTTCATTCTTTGAAAATCAACAATTGTTTATTAAAGTTCCATCCTGTCTTTCAGTCTCTGACAGTAAACAAAGAGCATTTAAACACATTCTGATTACATTATCTGTAGATCAGCTGACTCTGAAGACAGTCTGCATTTAGAATCTCTTGTTACATGTCTAACTGTGCATGTTTGTGCAGAACACTGTTCAACTTCTTTAAACATCTTGTACAGAGTATTAATCAACATACAGGAACTTATTTACAATACCATAGCTAGATATGCTGCCATATATTACAAAGGTTAATCTGAAATTATGTATAAAACTTCAGCCAAACACACTTGCACAGATGAGTGTCTAATTTTGTGACTTCTATACCTTTTATGGTGTGCCAAATAATTTACTGAATACTGGTAAACTGAAAGTTACAATGTTGAATGTGCAATGTTGAAATATCAAAATGCTGAAAGTTTAAAATGTTAAAATAAAAACATCTAATACAGCATACATGCACTATGTTTGTACACTGCATCAGAGCACAATCTGTCAACACAGAATATCATTCCCTGTTAGCAAAGCTCAGAAACAAGTGCTAAAATGGGTCTTGTCAGTGGGGGGGGGGGGGGGTAGTCTCTGGATACAGAGGCAAACAAGATCTTTTAGTGCTGACATTTTAGTACTTCAGTATTTCAAGTTTGATATTGTGACTTTCAGTATACGTTACGAACTCCTTACAGCTAACATGGATAACAGCTGAGAAAACACCTCTCAACGAGGCAGAAACATTAAAAAACAAGGGTTTCGAAGGCTAAGGGCCGGATTCACGAAACCTCCATGTAAGACTTAATATGTCTTACTCGGAGGCTGCAGTTGAACGGTATGAAGTCAGCATGCCATGCATATTCATGAGGGCATGCTGAATCATATCCTAGGCTAACACGGTCCATGTAGGAAAGCAGGGGGCGTGTCTGAATGCCGAGTACTGCAAAGGGATACGCCCCCAGAAGAGTCAGAGGCCTGAAAGTAAACACCCACGCAACACCACACATCCCCACAGACTAAACCCTACTGAAAAGGTGTAAAATGTAAAAATAGCATTGTTATTTTTTTTTTTATAATTTCAAAAATGTTTGCCCGCATTTGCGCTCGTTTGAGTGGGTGTGGCCTTCGCTCAGCCACAGTTAGCAGACATTGGAAAGCATATAAGATCCTACATATGCAAATTAAGTCAAGTAGCAATAGCATAGCGGTAGAGACGTTGGCCAAGGAGGAGGTAGTCACGGTTCGAGCCCCCACAACATCATTCACCATTTTTATTTAAATAAGTATGAAACAATCCCCTGACACACACATATATATATATATATATATATATATATATATATATATTATATAAAACTATAATTTAAGTAAAATGTAATGAAATGGGCCATGTATTTGTGAAGAAATCTGACAGAATAATTTATAAAAAAAGGGTTATAATTGCCCATAGCTGAGCAACGCTTTAGCAAGCTGAATATGAGTGCCCGTAGGTGAGCAGCGCTTTAACAAGTTTAATATGAGTGCCCGGAGGTGAGCGGCGCTTTAATAAGTTTAATATGAGTGCCCGGAGGTGAGTGGTGCTTTAACAAGCTGCATATGAGTGCCCGGAGGTGAGCAGTGCTTTAACAAGTTTAATATGCGTGCCAGGAGGTGAGCGTCACATTAACAAGCTTAATATGAGTGCCTGTAGCTCAGCAGTGCTTCACGCAGCATAATATGAGTACTCATAGCTAAATAACGCGTTACCCAACATAAGCAGTTTGTGCGGAGCTGCGCAGCGCGCCAACCAGCTCATTGGGCAAGCTGTATCAAAGCCGCCTTTACACAGACACACCTCCTAGCCTGTCTAGACATTAGAAAAATAAAAAAAGCAATGCCAAGGGTCGAACACGGGATACTGTGCACCATAGTCAAAGTACTGAACCACTAAGCCATGACAGTTGTACTGAGAAATACAGTATTAGCTTATATATAGGAATGAATTACAATAGAACCATGACAAAGCAGGTTTGCTTTAAGCGGATAAATATCCAAAATGGCCAATCACAGATAAGTGTGGGGAAAACGGCATATATAAGCCCCATAGGCAGGAATACACACCATAACTGATTGTGGTACCCATTTGCAGTCAGGATGGCAGGTGCAGGAGAGGGAAATCACTTTAGAGCACAAAGGTTGGGTGTTGAGGAGTCAAAATATATGGTTTGGCTCCTAGTCCATGATCATGAAGCACAACTCATGCAGGGACAGGTTCAATGGGGTGCGTATAAGGCAGAGGCATGGAACCGGTTGGCACATGATCTCGCCAGTGCCACAGGCATTCCAAGGACTGGTGAACAGGTCCGTCACCACCATGCAAACCTGAAGCGATGCAAGGAGGACCAACTGAACCATTGGATCCAGGAGGCCCGCCAAATGCCCAATGCCCCACTACTGAGTAAGTATCCATATAATTACGTATGTAAGAAATGCTATCCTAGCCTATAGTATGGAGAGGTATGTTCCAATATTCCTTCATTTATATTACAGCTGCAGGTGTTCGTTCCGCGAATCAGCGAGCCTATGCTGATAGGCTGCTGAGGTTGCGCCACCAGGCAGGTTAGTAAATATTTAGCTGGTATTGTTATAGAATATAAGTGAGACAGATTGTAAGAGAGTTCAGTGTTGTAACCCAGCAATAAAGGTGAAATAAGCCTAGAATAAAGATTCTGCTAGTATTGTAAGATTAGATAAGTGATGGAGCCTGGAAAGGAGTGTATTGCAATCCAGTAATAAAGATTAAACAAGTCTCAAATAGAGTTTCCACCTGTATTGTAATATCAGATAACTGCTTCAGCCTGAAAATAAATGGTAATCAATCAACAAAGGATAGACAAGTGTCGAATACGTAAATTCTGCCATATGAAATAAGTGAGTCAGTTGGAAAGGATTGTTGTAACCCAGTAATAAATGTTAATAAAGCCTAGAATTAAGTACCATTCTGAAATGTAAATATAAAATAAGTGAGAGAGTGTGAGAAAGACAGTTTGAAGCTACCAAGAAAGCTGTAATAAGTCTGGAATAAAGGTATACTGCAGTCACTACATAATGAAATGAATGAGACAGCCACAACCAAAGAGTGTAATGTCTTAAATAAAGTACAGAACCTGGACTGTGTCCGTCCTACAATTTGGATATGTTGCTGTACCCTTGTATTATGGAGATAGTATGGTTGTATGAAATGCTGAACATCCACAGTTGTCTAGACCCATATAAATCAAATGTAGCAGGATGCTATACCTGAACACAGCCAGATATTAACATATATGAATAAAAATGGAATGTATATTAATGTAGCAGTAACATCCCCATCACCAACATTCCTAAGGTTACATACAGGAAACTGTACTAATACATGTAGGGGATATATATCTGCATCTACTAGGAATGTACAGTATATGTATAGGTAGAGTAAGTTGTTAATGTAATATTTCTCCACCCTACCCTATTTTCACAAATTATGCCATTCCACACCAAACTGGGTATGTGTATTCACAATTAATTTCCATGGACATTTGTCCTGTTGGTTCATACACATCTGCATGTACGTTGATGCATGTGCTCTGTTCACATATCCAAACCTGATGGCCTGTTGCCACCAATCAACCCTGCATGCTGTTGGAATGTGCACTGTTGTCTAAATATGCATGTGTTATGCTTGCTGCTCAATGTTCGGAATTCATGGGTGTTTGGTTAATGGGAATACTGATGCATGCTGTTACAACTAATTCTGAATGGTGTTGTTTGTTACTAACCCAAAATGCATAAAATACTGCTAAACATAGGAAAACAGGGAAGGTGGGTTCCAGCGGACCCACCTCTCCCACCTCAGCTGGCGAGTGCACCTGGCACCAGTGCCCAGGCCTGGACCTCCTCCTCCGGTGGCCCTGTGCCACCTTCGGGTGGAAGTGCTGCAGGGGATGGGGCTCGTCCCCCCTCTGCAAGCGTGGCCAGAGGAGAGCCTCCACTCACCCTCCATAGGGTCCGGTCTGTGGTGCGTAGTGAGATCATGCGTTCTGTGACTGATCCCCTACGCCAGGTCGAGGCGAGAGTGGCGCAACTCATGGGTGTGTCTGCCCATCCTATCCAGCCCCCAGCACATGCCTGGCCTGGGATGTGAAGGCGCAGTGGTAACTGCCCATGGGTGGGGATCTCAGTTCCACTGTTGCCATCTGTGGGCTCATGGGCTCGCGATATCCAAACATCTGTCCCCGTCAATTGTGTTTACCCCACACATGTGTCATATTCCACCCCTGTATGCATCTTGTTTGTCTTGTCTGTTAACCTCCCCAACCTACCTCCCCAAATATACCTACTTCCTGTACCTCACATTCCACTCTCACCTGAAAAAAAAAATAAAAAAAGGGCACTCTGTTCCCACAAAAAAATTACGCCCCATACATAGCTGCCCAATTTGCACACATGTCTGCTGGACATGTAAACTGATAATTCTAATTGGCAGTACAACATATTTTGTTGTCCTCACCCCTCTCTCAGGGGTGGAAGGTTTCAAATTTCACACCAAATTTCAAACATATGCACAGCTGTTGCTGATAAAGAATCCCGAGTTGGTTTCCCTACTGTCTTTCCCTCTTTGTGCCCCCTTTTTCACCACTTTCCTATTTCCCCATTTTCTTTTTTTTTTAAAAGAAATTAGCGCGGGTGTTAGCGGGAGTAAGCACTTTTAAGCAGTATTCAGCGGGTGTGCGCTTGTGTGCGCTTAGCTAAGCGTAGATAAGCATAGCTAAGCATCGCGCAAACCCGCTTACAACTGCTTAAGAGTTCCTTAGTCAGTCTGTATGACAAGGCCTGTAGTCTGCTCATCAGCAAAATAAAATTGTCAGTCTCGAACCCCGGACCTTGGAAACACTAGTCTGCATGAATTACCACTGAGCCACAGCAGATATACAAGAACTTGGTGCTGAAAGAAATATATCATGAAATACAAGGAGTGAATGTAAAGGGAAAATAGGAAGTCCATTACACAAAGCTTGTTCTGTGAATCTTTACTGACAATTCTTGTGGAATTGCATTACATTAGTGTGAGAAGAGAAACAGCCATGCTAGTAGGTAATAATGTTACAGTAGCACCTTACAAACCACACACAGTATCAGAGCAGGATAAACACCGCCATATTTGAATAGGTAAGAGGCCAGACCTCCCAACTGTGACTGATTTACAGGGATGTCCCTGATTTGCAAACAACTGTTACCTGTGCCCACTGACTCCCTGTGAAATGTACTAACAGTAGGCAGAAAGGTGGGGAATCCCACGTAATGGTAACTGTCAATAAGTTAAAGTAGACACTACTTGCATGTCAGAAATGGTGTAGTAATACATATGCTTAAAATACCCCACAGTCACAACTGCAGAATATCTGAAATATATCATGGGTGTATCCCACTGATATGTACCTTTCCCTGAGGCTGGTCAAAAATATACCTGGGAGTATCTGAGGCCTGCAAGTGTCAGAAACACACAGGCATATCAGCCTGTCTGCTGTTACATACTCTGTGAATAGCTGTAGAATTACTTCCACAAGCATGCCCTTATGTAGGAGTACAACACAGAAATATCAAAGGATGTAGCCATCTAACATACTAATGACAGTATAGCAGTTCACAAGCACTGCATGTGCCTGATATTCATAACTGTTAGTACAATATACTTAGTTGTCCTCACCCCTCTCTCAGGGGTGGAAGGTTTCAAATGTCACAGCAAATGTCGAACATATGTACAGCTATTGCAGTTAAAGAAATGTGCAGCTATGGACCTTCCCTACACGCAGCCTGCACATCCCTAGCTGGTGTCCCCACTGACTTCCTGCTTCCGGCTTACAACTGTTTAAAAGTGCCTTATTCAATCTGTATGACAAGGCCCTAGTACTGCTCAGCAGCAAAATAAAATACCCCTGTAAGTGTCAAACCCCAGACCTTGGGCTCACCAGACTGCATGAAGTGCCATCAAGCCACAGTAAACATATAAGAACTTAGTAAAATAAAACAGCATACACAACACGCTGATTTCTGATGGCCCCAGTTCCAGTACAAGTCCACAAAAACTAGTAAAATCGTGATAGAAATTCAAATAATCCAAGTAAGAATGGTCCTGGTAAAACAAGCTTTATTCAATCGACACCAGTAAGCGCTTTCACCCTAAGGCTTCATCAGACTTTTACAAAGTACAACTGATTCATTGAACTTTAAATAGCCCTCCTTTCAACCTCATTGGTTGTAGGGTTAACAGTCTTAACATATCTAGACTGTATATTTAAAGCACTACAAAGCATTAACCATAAGAAACCTACATATAAAAAATATATATATATACATAAAATACATAAAAATACATATATATATATATATATATATATACATATAAATAGACGAGAAACATAAATCTAAAAAGCATGTGTGCAAATGTATTGAGAACTTCACTATGACTAAAGTCCTATAAACAATAAATACATTACTAGCAAATGACCAAATAGCAGATGTAAGGGATGAACATAGTAAACAAATACAAACCCTACCAACTGTGCAGACCCTCTCAAACAATATTCAGACAGATCTATTTTGGTCTGAATAGTCTCCTATTTCTTAGAAAAGGTTTGATGTGAACCTTGTCATTGAGCCCAGGGGGTACATCCGCCCTCCATCTGATAATCCATCGGGTTTCACATTCCAGGGTCTGATTGATTAAATCCCCACCCCTAAGGCTACTCTCCAACTTCTGCACAACGCTAAACCTAAAGTTATGATCTGTACCCAGTTCTTTATGATGCTTAGCCAGGGCATTGAACTCGGAACCTATCCTAATATGATAGGCATGTTCCCTTATACGTTCTTTAAGGGTCCGATTAGTCTTTCCTACATAAAATGCAGTACATGCTATGCACCTAGCTAGATAAACAACATTGTCACTATTACAGTTGGTAGATGTATTAAAATAAAAGACACGTTTAGTAGTTGGATGCACAAAAGTTATCTCCTTACTAATAAACATACACTGGTTGCATTTACTACATGGTACAGTGTTACTTCCTGTCAGATTGACCTTTCTCTTATGATAGTTGTACTTAGGTTTACATAACAATCTCTTCAGATTAGGTTTATTCCTAAACACCATATTTGGTTTGGGTCCCACAACTCTACCAATCTCATCATCTGACAGCAGAATGTCCCAGTGTTTCGCTATTATATTTTTAATATTTGTTGCTTCTTGGGTAAAAAACATGGGAACTCTCACATTCACCATGTTAGGAGCATTACCATCCCCAGGAAAATTAACAGTTTCAGCAAAATATGGTCTCGCTCTAGTGGCTCTCAAACTATCAGCTGTAGTGCATGTCTCATCTATCCTTTCTGTATTGTAGCCCCTCAATACATTTGCACACATGCTTTTTAGATTTATGTTTCTCGTCTATTTATATGTATATATATATATATATATATGTATTTTTATGTATTTTATGTATATATATATATTTTTTTTTTATATGTAGGTTTCTTATGGTTAATGCTTTGTAGTGCTTTAAATATACAGTCTAGATATGTTAAGACTGTTAACCCTACAACCAATGAGGTTGAAAGGAGGGCTATTTAAAGTTCAATGAATCAGTTGTACTTTGTAAAAGTCTGATGAAGCCTTAGGGTGAAAGCGCTTACTGGTGTCGATTGAATAAAGCTTGTTTTACCAGGACCATTCTTACTTGGATTATTTGAATTTCTATCACGATTTTACTAGTTTTTGTGGACTTGTACTGAAACTGGGGCCATCAGAAATCAGCGTGTTGTGTATGCTGTTTTATTTTATTTTCTTTGGTTACACGCTGATTTTGAGCTCTGTCGGCTTGCTGTACATCGTTGTGCTACTATATAAGAACTTAGTGTTGATAGGAATATATCATGCATTACAAGGAGTGAATGTAAATGGAAAATAGAAATGCCATAGCAACACATTCCAGTAAAGACAAATATCAGGCATTCAAGGAGTTAATGTAAAAGGAAAATACAAAAGCCATAGCAACACATTGCAAGAACTACTGTTGTATGCCAGTTAAGCCTCAAATCCCACAGGTAAGTACATACTCCCATGTAAACAGTGTTAGCATTAGCAGGTGTGAGTTAACATACACACTGAGAAGAGTGAACTGGAAGAAGCAACAGTCAGGTTTCAATACAACATGTATTTCAGTGGCTACAACACAGCATTAGATATGAGAGATATACCAACCTTCTGACTCGCACAACAGTGTCCACAGCAAACCAGCATGGTCCCCACCTTGCAAAACTGAAAGGCCTACGCCTACCTAACCTATCATTTTATAGCAGTGTCCTGCATTCACAGTGAGAACTGCAATTACCACACAGCAGGCTGCATGCAATTACTAAATGCTGGCCACCAATTGGTGCAGAGGCCATCACATGCACATGTGCAGATACCTACAAAAGCAGCCTGTACTGCCAGTCCACACATGCAACAATATCATTGCAGCAACTGGAGGGAGAGAGAGATAGATAGAGAGAGAGAGACAGAGACCAAAAAAATAAATAAAAAGCAAGCCAGCCAGCAAGCAAGCCAGCAAGCCAGCAGAAAAAAACTGTCAGGTAATGTAAACTACATAATCTAATAATCTACATACTGTGAACTCTCCATATGTGTTAGCAGTCTGTATCTATATGTATATGCAGATGTGCATAGGGCAAGGGACATACTGCAACTGATGGTGAAGGCTGGACATACATATGTAGTTGAAGGTTGCTATGTGCATATATCAATGTAGGTTGTAGTGTGTGGCATTGAAAACAGCATGCAGTGTAGGTATATGTCATGTGGTGGTGAACTTCTGTGGGACTGAGCCAGTGAGGCCTGCTACAGATATACAGCCTGAGGACAGTATAATGCATTATGCACAACACTGTGCAATATCATTCCAGAATGGTATGTCTCAACTGTTTCAGAAGTGATATTCCCACCATGAAAGGTGGGCAGTCTATGTGCCTACATGTGCATGTATATGTACAGCAATGGATGTTTAGAAGTGTGTGTAGATATATAGATATATATAAAGAGAGAGTGAGAGAGGGGGACATGGGGGCAGATGTACTGCAACAGGTGCCTGGTGACGAAGGCATAGACTGAACACCATTGTTGATACTGCAGTACCATACCCCATTCCAAAACATGTTACCCACTAACTACCACATAGGTGGTTGCCCGCCTACCACTGGAGGAGTCAGAAGGGAACATGGGACACAGGTGTACAATAGCCTCCCCTTTGATATCTACAGTGGCACACTAGTCTTGTAATCCCTGTACATGGTACGTGTCATCACAAAAGGTGTGTCAGCTAGGGAAATGTATGTCTGTGTACCCCTCTACACCTCACAATATCCTATGCAGTATGTACCTCCCATGCGAACTACAGCAAGTGGAAAGGCCACAGACATACCCAACAAACACTGATAATGCCCTCAAACACATTCCCTATGCAGACGGACTTTCAAAACCACAGCTAGAGTGCCTTGCATACTTCCTACACAGAGGTTACCACTGCTGGACATGCACAGTTATGTCACACCCATACCAGTTGGCCAACCACCATGGCAACACCTCACAATCCATCCAGCCTACATGACCTAGGGCCCTAATCCTTGTCACTGAACTAAACAGCACATGCTGGAGGTACAGGTTTCTATACACAAATATGCCATACCCTGGAGTAAACCACCCAGCATTAACAAACAAGGCTCCTTATTAGTAGATGTCATGCATACCCCTGATGAATGTTATGGAGATAGGTAATATGCCCTGTGAGTCACCTCTGTGTAACCGTTTCACAGGAGCAAGTAAAATCACATTACATGTGTCCCAAAGGGCAGGGTAGCAAATGGCTAGGCTGCCCTAGGCCCAGGGCCAATAGCATAGTACCTACCTATGACACAATGCACACACATGTACTCAGTGCAATACCAGCTATGTGACGTGAGTGTGACACTGATTGTGTGCAAGGTCTGTAAATGTGTGATAGCTTAGTGTGAGTTTGTGTCTGTCATAGTAGTTGGTGTCCTTGGTGTGAGGCCAGAGAAAGAGGAGTCACTTATCGGGAAGCAAACATAGTAGATTGGCATATGTTGTGCCGTACTTCCCTGTGTACGACTGTGGTGTCCCATCGTAGGCAGAAGCAATACATGTAGGCTCAGTGAGTGGTACTGCTGTTGAATCCAGCTCACATATGAACTGTTGTACTACCTGATGTTACATATGAACTGCTGTACTACCTGATGTTGGAGGCCTAAACACTACAGTATGTTCACATTCCCTGGTAACACTGTCTGGTGTGTTTCCTGTAGTCTGCACAGATTACATACCTCATGCATAGGTATCTGTAAGTAGGGGCACACAGTACTATAAGGTACACAGTTAATGCTCATCTGTGTTGTCATACATTTGTGTGCTGTATGTATGTGTAATGTGTGTGTAATGATGCCTGTACCATGGCTGCAATCACATGTGTGTTACAGGGTATGTGTGTGTACCTGGCAGCATGTATACTCTGTGACAGCAGTATGCTGGCTATAGTGGCAACTGTGCACATATGTCAGGTAGGGATATGGCATCAAAGACTAGGGTGGATTACCGTTGAAACTGTAAATGTGCATTGTATTCATTGCACGGGATGACAATATTCTTCATCCATTAGCTTGATACACACCCCCAGTGTGAGGTTGTGCATTGTATCCCACACAGTGTGCCGAGTGCTTGTGTATTCTAGTTTGTTGTATGGAGTGTGGCAGGCACTGTCAGACAGCTGTGGGCTGAGCACTGATATGTGGTATCGAACATGTGTATCCCCTGATAGACAGACAGATGCTATATATGGCAGTTAAGTGATATCAGTACATTAGAATATTAAGTGTGCCATATGACTTGCTCACATATTTTTCTTTTCCTTCCAGGGTGATGGTGCATCAGCGAAACCCACCTTATACAGCAGCAGAGGATCAGGAGATCCACCAGAGCCTGGCGCAGAATTACTGTGTGCTGTTTTCCAGGACCAGCCAGAACCAGCATGAGAGGGCTGCACTGTGGTAAGATCTTGTCAGTCGGGTAAATGACATAGGCATGCATAACCGGACATATGAGCAGGTACGCCATCACTGCAGTGATTTAATTAGACATGTCCGGCAGCGTGCATCTGATATCCACAGACAACAGCTTGCCACAGGCGGTGGGGTACCTATCCACCCCCCCCTCACCAGTGTGGAGGAGCACCTCCTAAGTGTTGTGGCTCCGGGCCAACAGCAACATCCACAAACGTGTCATCATGGAGGCCGGAGCCACCCAGCATGTTGAAATGGAGCGTGCAGGTAACATGCCATATTTGTAGTTGACTGTTCTCTGCACTGGTAGTTTATGCATGTGTGAGATGTGTACTGTTTGTGTAGCTGTTAACCTGCCTATTCTTCTGCAAGATTGATATTCTGAGCATAATCTGTACACCTGTGAAAGCCACCTGTTGTACTACTGTACTTTATCATACTCACAGTATCAATGTCACAGTTGTGGCCACTGGCAATCACTCTCATATTTTTGCAGGTCCCCCTGGAGTGACAACAAGGCAGCCAATCCATGCTGGTGTGTGTGTCATAACAATACTATTGCTAATGACATGTGCATGTCATATGGAGGTGTAGTCTGTGCACATGTAACACACCTACGCATAATGCATGCTGTGCATGTTTGCTGTGAGACTATGCATATCCCATTATTCTCAATAGCTGCCTCACTCACATGCAATACACAGAGCATGACACACATGTGGCAACATTGCATAGGCATACCTGATACACATGTACACAACACACACGTTTGGCATACACACTACACCTTAGCCTGCTACACATGTGCAATTATGACCCTTCAGTATCCCACTTATCATCTACGCAGCACACATAACATACCTGAGGGGTAGAGGCCTATCATGTCTTTGTGCAACAGTCTTGAACAAATAATACATTCATGTTAGGCAATGCTCACTATTGGCCACCTTACAAACCCATGTAACAAGTGGCTGTGTAATTGTGGATGTAGTCATGATACTGCACGTCAGGCACAGCATGCTAGCTGCCTGTCTGGCACACATTGTTATTGTTGACTGACCACAAGAAGCATGTTGATCATGGCTCACGCTACTACACCACATCCAGTTCCGCCGACACAAAAGTACACATAAGCAGTCATTGCGTAGCACCGTCATGCACTGTGTGTGTGTGCAAATCTATGCACCCACAGCTTGTAACACTTGCACAACATTGTTATGTCCTTGTACACATTGTGTCCCAGGGTGGAGACGATCACTGAACAAGTACACACAAGCATCAAGTACACGTATACTGTTATTAACAAGGGCTGTCTACACTTGCACTGCACGTTCCTGTGCAACACATAATCTGCATGCTGAAATGTGTACAGTGATGTTTTTCCTTGTGATACTGTCACCCACCCTAAAACAGTATTGTGTATGTGTTGGATTGCAGGTGTGTGTTTGTATCTGCTGTACTGAGGAGTGTGCCTGTGTGCCTGTGTGCCTGTGTGCATGTGTGCCTGTGTGCATGTGCACCTGTGTGCCTGTGCGCCTGTGTGCATGTGCGTTAATATCGTGTACACATTTGTAAACTGCATTTCCTATCTTCCTCTCACAGGTTCTGATGTTGCTCTGGTGGAGTGCAGCAGGGAACCTGAAGCCACTGCTGGGGATAGTGATTATGATGATACATGTGTAATGGCACAGGGAGGTGTGACAGGGTCTGTCGTTGGTCATCCAATTGACACTACACAGCAGTCAATCCCATCAATGCGCACAGTCATCCTGCCGATACATCCATTGTCACTAATGTCCTTAGCTGAGGGACAGCATACAGTGAGCATTGACCAGGGTAGTGTGGTATCATTGGCACATGCATCCCCTCACAGCAGCCATGGCCAGATTCCAGACATGGTACCACACAGGCAGATGTCCAGGGATTCTCGTGGGAGCATCCGTGGTCATACTGCCTCTGTCAGACGTGCCCACAGAGATCTTTCAACCTCAGCTATGTTCTGGGCTGTAATGCAGGCACAGGCATGTATGGAACAGTACACCAGACAGGGTCTGAGGGAGCTTAAAGCACATCGCACTGCTATGAATGACATTATGCGTGACATTGCGTCTGCCATCCGTAACATCAGCAAGGTCATTGATAGACGTTGGGGGGGACACATTAGATCTCTTCCACAACTACATGTCCAGGAGCCAGGACAGTGCAGGATGGTTGAGACGTCGACATGGATGTATGCCAGCAACATTATCAGCTGGCAGTCATCGCGGACGACAACAAACCCGCAGCCGCTCCCATAGTGCCAGTACCAGCCCCAGCATTAGACCGTCCGAGAAGACCACGTGCATGTGGCTCTGGACAGTCCCAGCAGGGACATGTGTCCAGTCAACAACCCACTGCTTCTGATGACAGTACCCAGTCTGGCTTAGTACCTGATACTGTCCGTAGCACCCCTGCCAGGCACAGGTACCATGTCCATGGCCAGAGAGAGTGATCTGTATGACCTGGCAGGTACAGTCTGTGGCTGTCCACCGACACCCGTATATGGCAGCCACGTGGTGGAATTGTGTGCATGCATACACACACACATAATGCTAACACCTAGGGCTAATACATACACACACACATTGCAGCAACATTGCCCCTTGTTGTACTGTTGTCCCTCACTAACACACACACATACATGTCAATTGGATATGTCAATGGCAGACTCTGGCAAACCAAGTACACACCCTGTGCATATGATGAAACTGTGTCACCTCCTGCCATCTGTAACATTGATGCAGGAACAGGGTAGCATGGTGCTGATGTACAGGGTGACTACATAGCATTGTAGTAATATTATCATGTTATTGACAGTATAGTGTAATGATATTGTTGTGGGTATATTTGAGCATGCATGATGCATTACCTATGTTTGTCATTGCAGTTTTGTATACACCAGTGGTAATTCCCAAAGTGTACTGTCTGCACATGTGCCACATGGCTGTTGTGTGTACCTGTGCCTGCATGTGTTGGGGTGTGGACAGTACATGTGTGATGTTTGCAGCACTGAGGTGCAGGTGTACATGGTTAGCATGGAACATGACACGGTTTGACAGTATGCTGTGGGTGATACGGTTTCCAAATGTCAATGGTCTGCATTCTGACAGTATACACAGCTTACATAGCCTGACATTCAGCGGTCATTACATGGTGTCCCCTCAACTGATACACAGATGTAGGAACCTGGTGTCAGTGATATTCCTGTAGTACTACACTATACCAGTAGCCATTCTTACTGAACCCCACACATCCCTGGGAACAATACTCTTTGGCATATAGCAGTCTCAAGTACATGCCAACACACTATGTATATGCCCATCCACGACTGCAAATACATACAGTGGCCTACAACGCATTCTACACGAGACACCTAACCACCACAAGGGTATCATACGGACAGATACCTGTTGTCCAAGCCATGCTGTATTGCTGTAACGCAACTGTGGCATTGGCATCGGCATGTAGTTAACATAGTATTCCAACAGTACCATGTAGGTGGTAGCATCCATCATGTAGAACGATTAATGGTGTGTACATGTGGACAAGTGTTATCATGTCTTTCCTTTGATATTCACATTTCCAAAGGTATTCTGCAGTCCCTCGGTGTATCACCTAAGCAAGACGGTGTCTGTATACATATCGGTGACAGTTGCGATACACCTACACTGGGTGTCCATTACTCACAAACTTTGCTGTGTTTTAACATGTCTGATATATACTCCAGACATGAACCCTCACCCACATTAATCTATCAAAGCTTTCATGGGTGTGTGTCACATAGTTGGCCTAGGACACAGATCACTGCAGTAGCCTGCATTGTCACCAACATACATGTATGGCCTAAGATCTGGTAAGCTGCAGCACATGCTGGCAAAGGTGACAACTGTATTCATATGGGGCAGGCTTCACACATAAGAACTATTAAAGGTCACAGGTACATATCTGTATGTGGCACACACATACCTGATGTGTACATTGAAATTACTGTCATAATAATATGTCATACAATAATAAAAGCAAAACACACAACACATTGCAAACTGTGTGCAAATGCACACATGGCATTTGTAGGATTCAAACTCCTACCTATGTTATGATAATTGAGAGAGACGCATTAGCACAGCACACTATTTGCATTACTGGATGATTTCATAGGTTCATAAGTAGGTACTAGGCTACCGGCCCTAGGGCCCATACAAGCCTAGCCAAAAAATATACCCTGGCTTTCGCCACCCAAGAAAATTATTTTCCTGTGCTCCTGTTGAGCAGAGCCACAGAAGTGATCCCCGGGGTGAATTTCCCATTTCCCATCCGATCATCAAGATTTTTCTTGAAGAGCGCTAATGAGGAGCTCTGTTTGACATAGATAGGTAGTCTGTTCCAAAGTATGGGAAGTCTCTGGGACAGGAATCTATCCCTCCAGCATATTCTGTTTATTGTGGTGACAAGGTAAGGTCCCTAGAGCATGTAGCTTGAAGGGATTGGGATTTCTTTAAGTGGAGCATGTCCAACAGCTCTGGGTTTGACATAGCTTTGTATGTTAGGCATAGATCGCCCCTGAGTAGGCAATATGCGATGGAGTAAAGCTGTAGTTTTTTGAGACTGTCTGCATAGGGCATCTGTTTGAGGCCAGAAATCCTCTTTGTGAGGTATTTCTGTGGTCTTTCCAGTTGTTGTAGATGTCTTGTGAGGTACATACCAGAAGGGGCGTTGCACTCTATAATGGGTCTAATGAGTGATTAGTAGAGGGGAACAATGACCTCTTTTTTTCTGGATGAGAATGCCTTTGTGATGAGATGAGCCATGTAGAAGGATTTCCTGACCACTGTGGCGATGTGATTATCAAAGGAGAGACTACTGTCCACCTGTGTCCCAAGGTCTCTTATCACATTTTCAGCATTAAGTAGATTACCAGCTATGTGGTAGTTCATGGGTACAGAGTTTTTACCAAAGGGGATGGCAATACACTTTTTGGCATTGAGCTTAAGGCCATGGCTTTGACACCAGGAATTTGTCTCAGTGAGGCCCTTTTGTAGTTTGTCCACATCGTTAGGAGTTTCGATTATGGCTCCTAGATTGCAGGCATCTGCAAACTTTGTTAGCCAAAGACCTTCTGTGTTGGCCTGCACTTCAGAGAAGTAGATACCAAACAGGAGAGGACCCAGGACTGAACCCTGTGGTACTCCAGTTGTCACTGGTCTGATGGATTTGGAAGCCGCTACTTTCACAGTGTGGGTTGTGTTCATGAGCCAGTTGGAAACCCATCTTGTGACATAGGGATTTATACCTAGTTTAGTGAGCTTATCTATAATTCCAGAGTGGGGGATGGTGTTGAAAGCCTTGGCGAGATCTAGATAAGCTGTGGGAACCATTTTACCCTCATCTATGGCTTTGGCGACTGCTGAAAAGAAGTCAATCTGGTTTAGGAGACATGATCTGCCTTTTACAAATCCAAACTGAGTAGGGTCCAGAGTTTGGAGATTACCAATGTCTTTGTTTATGAGTTCCATGATGATACGTTCCATGGCCTTGCAGACCAGGCTCATCAGGCTAATGGGGCAGTAGTTCCCGGGGTCCGTCATGGCTCCCCCTTTGTGGAGTGGGATAACTGTCGTGGTGCGCCATTCAGTGGGTACAAAGCCTCAGGTGAGGCTATGATTGAACATGGTACTTAGGTAGGGTGCCAGTTCATTCTGTAGTTTGTGTAGAAAGCAGCCTGGGATATTGTCAGGTCCCATGGATGCTGTGTTCTTGGCTTTGGAGAGTGTGTTTTTTACCTGTGCAGCCATGATTATAGGAACTTTGCATTCTTCCGGTATACAGATGGGCCCTCTAGGGGGTGAGAGGGGGGTAAAGTTGGCACTGAACCTATCTGCTACGATGTTGGCAGTATCAGTTGGTTCTGTATATTTAGTGCTATTATGCTGCAACTCAGAGCAGATCTGAGTGTTCCCATTTAGATTCTTGGCATAGCTATAAAATGCTTTGTGATTGTCTTTAGAGTCAGTGGCAATTTTGTTTTCGTAACTAGCTTTGGAGGATTTTATGAGGGATCTCAGCTTCTTACTGAGGTTGACCAGGGAGTTCCTCCAGTCATGGGATTCTACTCTTTTTTGCAACAATGTCTTTCTTTTGTTGTAGAGTTTGTTTATGGCAGAGGACCACCAGATTGGCTTCCTTTTTTGGAGGAGAACATCTTGGTTCTATTAGGGATAGCATGATCCATGCACTCGTGTAAGTGCTTATAAAGTGCATTTGTGTAGGATTCGGCAGTCATACCTCTACTGTCCGTCTGCATGGGTGTCATGAAGTTTGCCACTTCTGTCTTAAGAAGTGTGAAGTTGGCTTTGGAGAGGTTTTTTATGATGGTTTCCCCTACTTGGGGCTGGGGGTGGGATGTGGATGTCTAGGCTGATTAGCTTGTGGTCGGATCTGACCAACGAGGAATTGACCTCTGGTGTGGAACACCAGTTTCCCATGTTGGTAATGACCAGGTCTAGGATATTGCTGCCCCTGGTGGGGGTGTGAATACGTTGATCCAATGCGTTGGAATTTATGAATTCTAGAAAATGTTGAGCAAAAGAGTTGGTACATGAGTAATTATCCCAGGTAATGGTGGGGTAGTTGAAATCGCCCATTATTAGGGTGTTGGGTTGTACCCCAATACTTTCCAGTGTATCAAGAAATGAGGAGTGTGAATCCTGGGGCATGGTGGGGGGTCTGTAGCAAGCTACAATTTGGATTGTGGTCTTGCCCAGAGTTAGCTGAGTTTGGATAATCTCGGATGCATTAAGCTGTGCAACTAGCCTGGAGGTGTGGATATCCTTAATGAATATGGACACGCCTCTGCCTTTAGTGCTTCTTTCTGGGTTAGGTGGCCGAAAGGTGTGGTATGAACTGAAGCCTTGTAATGCAGGGGTGCTCTCTGGAGCTTTGAACCAGGTCTCTGTCACTGCACAGATGTCAATGTTCTCCATTTTAAGGAGTGCCTCGAGTGAGTGCATTTTGAGGTTTAGACTTCTAGCATTGAGTAGCATTACCCTCAGATTTTGCTTGCTTGTACCTGTTACAGTGGTGAATTTATCATTTGAACCTTGCCTAAAAAAGGCACTATAGGGGTGGCAAGAGTCTTAGCCAGTATCCAGAATCCTAAGGGCGACAGGTGCAGGCCATCTCTGGCAAAGCATCGTGGACTGTCGATCATGTTGTCCCAGGCAGACAAATACTGGATCCCCTTAGAATGACACCAGAAGCTTAGCCAATTGTTGAAGTCAATCATTTTGTCCTTGTACTGTGGTATCATTCTGGGTGATGGCTGGATGCTACTCAGGGTTAGGGTCATACCTGCCTGGGATACAAGATCGGAGAGCTCCTCCATGTCTCTTTTCATGTAGTCCAGGGAGGTACGTCTCAGGTCATTCACACCAACATGGACAATGATAGTGTGATATTTGTACTTATTGTGGAGTAACCTGAGTGCATGCGTTATGTGGTGGATCCTGACACCTGACAGGTAGCTGACAATAACTTTCTCCTTGTTTAGTCTAGTGAGTGGAACATCAGTGTGCCTGACTAAAGAGTCACCTATGACTAGAGTGTTGGGTACGTTGTTATGCCTTATGGGCTGTGGTTGAGTGGCACACTGAGTTTGTGGGCTATGTATCATTTGGATTGTGTTGGGGGGTGGAGTTTGCTTGCATTTATGCTTTAGATGTCCCTGATGCCTGGGCAGGTATTTATTGAGAGCCTCCGCGAATGCAGGTGTGTGTTTTGTGTTTCTGTGTGTGTTTTGGTGGTGTAGGTTTTGAGGGACTATGTGATGAGTGTGGTGTGATGCAAGTGTTTACCTTCTCCTCTTGACTGTCCAGTCCAGTCTTGGGTGAAGAGAGCTTTGCTTCCAGTTTGTCTATATAAGTGCATCTCTCACAGGTTGTAGTGTTGGGTGGTAGGAGGAGAGGGTTGTCTGTGTACATGAGGCAATTGCTGCATTGCCCCAAGATGCCCAGATTCATCAGGTAGATGGGAGAAATCACTGGGAGATGACCCTTAGACATGCCTGGATAAGTGCTTATTTATTAAGTACTAAAAACTGCTTTCCACTAGGAAGGCAGGAAACAAGCTTAAAATATATTTTTTTCTTCTGTTTCCCAGATGCTCTCTTTGTACACAGTCGGAGTGCCTGATATCAGAATATGATCTCACTGCACTCAGTTGAGTGAGCAAATGAGATGGGCCCAGAAAGAGTATCCAAACACAAATTTACAAGAGGGGCGGGCAGTTTCAAGGCCACTAAGATTAACACCAAAACAAAAACAGGGAGGGCGGGTGGGACAAACTGAAGAGCAGAGTCAAAACTTCCAGTTCAGTTAATATTCCTGCAACACAGTTAAATCAATTTAAATACTCCCTTCTCCTGCTGTATTTATAGGGTGCTGACATCATCAGTCTTTCCAAAGAGGAATGTACATCTTTTAGTGTGTTAACCCAGTGTTCAAAAAGGCCATTCCTTTCACAGAGAATTGCATACATACACACCCCCTGCCCCCCCACATACATACATACATATATACATACACACACACACACAAACACACAGCGTTTGCAGGATTCAAACCCTTACCTAACTATGTTATGATACTTGGGAGAGACGCATTAGCACAGCGCGCTATTCGCATTACTGGATGATTTCCCTTCTCCTGCTGTATTTATAGGATGCTGACATCATCAGTCTTTCCAAACAGGAATGTACATCTTTTAGTGTGTTATCCCAGTCTTCAAAAAGGCCATTCCTTCCACAGAGAATTGCATACACACACACACACACACACACACACACACACACACACACACACACAGCGTTTGCAGGATTCAAACTCCTACCTAACTATGTTATGATACTTGAGAGAGAAGCATTAGCACAATGAGCTATTCGCATTACTGGACGATTTCCCTTCTCCTGCTGTATTTATAGGGTGCTGACATCATCAGTCTTTCCAAAGGAGAATGTACATCTTTAACTATCCCTCAGTATGGGGGATAACAATATCTGTGCATTAACAGAAGCCTAGTTCAGGGTCACATATGCACACTGGCACTGCCAGGTTATGTTCTATACCATGCTTCATGACCACAGGACTTGTAACACACAACACAAGTAGGGGGTGTATCCATATACATCACAGATGCACACACCTCTGGGTTGGTATCACTGCACTAAGCATGACAGGCCATACATATACAACTACCACTGTGCAAAACTGCCTTTTGGTTTGGTGTGTAGTTCAGACCACCCCTCCATACCCAGTAACCACACTTGGCTTTCCTGGGAACAGTATAGGATATGCAGGTCTTCACACACACCATTATAGTGGTTGACTTTAGGTACACAAATATTGACTGGGGATACTACTCAGGCCCTCAACATCACCCTACAGCCACTACAATTTGTGAATCCATGTGCTATGGCACAACCAGTCACCACAGCCACAAGGGGGAATACATATTGGACCTGATCATCACCAGCATGGGGATTCTCTGTGTTCCACACCACAGGTAGAACTGTCATTGTTAAGATCAGACCATAAACAACTTTCCCTGGACATTCATATCCCGTCCCCAACCCCAGCCAAGGAAATCGCTGTAAAGAATTTCTCAAAAGCAGACTTTGCACTTGTGAAGACTGGGGTGGAATACTTCAAAGGCCCTGTGCTGGAGGATAATACAGCCCAATCTCAATCTACAGACTCCTTTACAAACGCATTGTATGAGCACCTGCAGGTATGCATTAATCATGTCATCTCAAATAAACCATGACTCCTCCAAAACAGGAGACCTGTCAGGTGGACCCCAGCCATATATAAGCTGTACAACAGAAGGAAGAAGCTACTACATAACAGAGCAATATCCCACAGACCCACATAGATCATAACCTCTCCTTTGCTAATCACCTTGACAGAGTTATTGCAGAGACCTTTATATAGCCCTCCTTATAACATGGGTGTTTGCATATAGATCATGGGAGGTCATTGGGCCGTCTGCTAGTCACTCATCAGGCCCATGTTTGACTACAATGCTCCTTTTGGGGTGTACCTTACCCAACACCTGCGGCAACTACAGTGAACACAACAGTACCTCCCCAAGAGGATCATGGGCTACACACAGATGTCCTATGCAGCTCAACTAAAGGATCTCCAGCTATACTCAGTTGCTTAACACCTACTCAGAGGTGATCTATGCCTGACATATGCAGCCATTTCAAACCCAGAAGTAATGGACATGCTCCACCTCATAACATCCAAGACCCTTAGAGCTACACACTCCAGGGACTTAAACTTCAGCACAAAAATAAATAGGACATGCTGCAGGGACAGATTCATTACCCAGAGGCTCCCCTCACTCTGGAATTGAATCCCAATAAAAGTTAGACATAGCCCCTCGCCAACGCTCTTCCAGCGAAATACAGCCGCATGGATGGGAAATTGCTAATTCACCCTTGGGATCTCCACTGTGTCCCTGCTTGACAGAGGCACAGCAAACTAGCCTTAAAGGGTGCCTTCTGTGACCGACTTTTACAGAGGCACAGTAGGCTACTCTACTGGGGAGGTGGACGCCAAATACACTCTGCCTAGGCTTATGTATTCCCTAGGGCAGACAGCCTAGTATTGACCTCTGCACTTATGTTTATGTTCGGGATGCACAATATTTGTTGCTGCTCCTGTTTGCAGGTCTTTATTGCCATAGCTTTCCCAGTTTCTATGAACAACTTGTGTATCTGCGTAACATGTTTGATCATGACAGGGTTCCAGTATATTAATATATGTGTCTGTTGTCATTTAACTGTGTCCACAGGGTGGATTGCTGGATCGTGGGAGGTTCCTGGCTTAACACATACAACTGCCAGATATGTGCGACTGACTGCTATACTCAGACATGGCCTAAGTGTGTGAGCATGCCCAGTTCAGGCTTTCCATGCTTTGTTGCCTGACATATGTCTCATTTATCCAAGTGTGTGAGCATGCCCAGTGTGACCTTTCCATATGCTGTGATCTGGAGTCCACTACATTTCTGGTTGTGTGTGAACATGACCAATATTGACATTTATACTGTGTGTGTTGGAAGTCATGTTGTGTTCTTACTGCCAGACTCCTTTGTGTCATAACTCAACAGGGATTATGCTGTGCCTGCAGGGTTTCCATGTGATAGTTTGCAAAGACTTGGCAACATTCTCTCATACTGGCTGAACACTGCAATACTGTCATGGTGTAGTGGTTTAGTACTTTCACTATGGTGCACAGTATCATGGGTTTGAGTCCCATCACTGCTTTAAATGTTCATACTGAGCAGACCAGACTGGTTAAGGGCCAGTTGGGCAACTATGAGCATGTTGCATTTTGTTCAGCTATGGCCTACTTAAACCAGGCTTGTCCAACATTGCTGTGTATTCACCAACTTGAGTGGACATTGCCAAACATTACTCCACATTGACCACAGTTATACTAGTTGGTGTGTGTTATTCTATTCATAGGTTCATACTAGGCTATCTGCCCTAGGGCATTTATAATCCTAGCCAGAGTGTGTTCGGCTTTCAACACACATTTTAAGTGGAGTTTTCCATGACAATTTTCAAGGTAAGTATACTGTGCCTCTGTCTAACAGTGACATAAAAGTAACATAGAAGTGATACCCAGGGTAAACCTACAATCTCCCATCCACTCATGAAGATTCCTCTTGAAGAGAGTCAATGAGGGACTCTGGCTAACCTGGAGTGGGGGTTTACTCAAGAGTGGGGGGAGCCTCTGGGTTATGAATCTGTCACTCCAGCATGTCCTATTTATTTCAGTCCTGAGGTTCAGGTCTCTTGAGTGCATAGCTTGATGGGATTCTGATTTTCCAAGGTGCAGCATGTCCACTGATTCCAGGTTGGACATGGCTTTATACATCAGACACAGATTGCCTCTGGGCAGGCGGTATGCCACTGAGTGGAGCTGCAGTTTCTTTAACCGGGCAGCGAATGGCATGTGTTTGAGCCCTTTGATCCTCCTGGTGAGGTACTTTTGTGGTCTTTCCAGCTGCTGCAGTTGTCTGATAAGGTATGTCCCACAAGGGGCATTGTACTCAATTATGGGCCTGATGAGGAATGAGTTAAGAGGCACGATGACCTCCCCTGATGTAGATGTGAATACCTTCATGATTAGGTGGGCTATATGAAATGTTTTTCTAAACGCTTTGGCCACGTGGTTATCGAATGAGAGATTGCTATCAGCTTGGGTCCCCAGGTTCCTTATCACTTCTTCCATACTCAATGGGTTACCACCTATGTGGTAATTTGTGGGCACTTCGTTTTTGACAAAGGGGAGGACTATACACTGTTTTGCGTTTAGCTTGAGGACATGGCTCTGGCACCAGTTGTCTGTTTCTAGGAGGCCCTTTTGTAGGATGCTTGTGTCAGCTGGAGGGTCGATTATGGCGCCCAGTTTGCAGTCATCTGCAAACTTGTTCACCAACAGTCCTTCTGTGTTGGCCTGTACCTCTGAGAAATATATACCAAACAAGGGAGGTCCCAGGACTGAGCCTTGTGGGATGCCACTTGTAGCTGGATTGGGGTCTGACATGGCTCCAGCATTTCTGACCATGTGGGTTCTGTCCTTGAGCCAGTTTGCAACCCATCTAGTGACATAGGGGTTTATATTGAAGCTGGTGATCTTATCTATGATGACCAAGTGGGGTACTATATGGAAGGCTTTTGCGAGGTCCAGGCAGGCTGTGCAGACCACCTTCCCCTCATCAATGGCCTTGGTGACTGTTTCAAATGACTCAACCAGGTTTAAGAGGCAGGAGCTGCCCTTAAAGCCAAACTGGGTAGGATCCAGTGTCTGTAGGTCCCCAATATGTTTATTTCTGAGGTCCATGATGATCCTTTCCATAGCTTTGCAGATCAAGCTAGTCAGGCTTCTGGGGCGATAGTTTCCAGTTAACACTGAGGCACCACCTTTGTGGAGAGGGACCACTGTTGCTGTACACTGCTCTTTGGGTACATATCCTGTGGTAAGGCTGAGACTGAACAGTGGTTTTATGTTTGTGTTCAATTCTTCTTGGGCTTCATGTTGGACACAGCCCAGGACACTGTCTGGTCCCATTGATGCTGTGTGTTTTGCTTTGGAGAGGCTGGCTGTTACCTGAGCATCTGAGATATCAGGGGGCCAGCACTCTGCTGGGATAGATATTTGCCCTTTTGGTGTGGTTTGCACTGAACCTATCAGCTCAGATATTGGCAATGTCTGTGGGTTTGATGTATTGTTTGTCATTTTGGACTACTTCTGAGCATATCTGGGGATTCCCACACAGGTTCCTACCATAAGTAAAGAATGCCTTGTGATTATCCTTGGTGTCCTGTACAATTTTTATCTCAAAGATGGCCTTAGATGATCTTATGTGTGGCCGTAGTTTTTCAATGATACTGATCAGAGATGCCTTCCCTTGTTGGGATTTTGATCTATCATATTGTAGCTTCCTCCTTGTATTGTATGGTTTGTTTATGGCTGGGGTCCACCGGACAGGATGCCTGGCTTTGGAGGATTGGGTCTTGGTTTTATTTGGGATTGCATGATCCATGCATTCCTGAAGGTGCTCATAGAATGCGTTTATAAAGGGTTATGAGGTTTGGGCCATATTTTCCACAGGCACAGGGGCTGTGAAGGATTCCACCTCAGTTTTGTGGAGTGTGACATTTGCTTTAGTGAATAATTTTCACTGTGTTTTTCTGGTCATGGGCTGGGATCGGGATGTGAATATCCAGTGAGATTACTCTCTGGTCTGATCTTACCAGTGAGGGATACACTACTGGTCTTGGGCATAGAGTCCCCATGTTAGTGATGATCAGGTCCAGTATGTTTTCCCCTGTTGTGGGAGTGGTAGCAAGTTGTTCCATAGCATTTTGGTTTATAAATTATGCGTAACTTTGGGCCAGGGTGTTGGGGCTAGGGTAATGCTCCCAGTCTATGTTTGGGTAGTTGAAGTTGCCCAGTATAATGGTGTTTGGGGAGACCTTCATATTTTCATGTATTCTCCAGTCAGCCAAGTGTGGTTCCTGGGTTTAGGAGGGTGGTCTGTAGCGGGCTATGAACTGGAAGGCAGTTTTAGCCACTGTTAGTTGCACATGGATAGTCTCCGATGCTTAATGCTGTGCCACCACCCTGGGGGTGTGGGTATCTGAAAAATATTGATACTCACCCTCCTTTTGTTGTTTGTTCCATGTTTTGCAGCTGTAAAGCATGGCATGAGGTGTAACCTGTTAATGCTAGGGTGCTCTTGGGAGCCTTGCACCAGGTTTCTATTACTGCACAGATATCAACATTCTCCATGCTGAGGAGAGTTTTGAGTGCATGCATCTTGCAGTTTAGACTTCTGGCATTGAGTAGCATTACTTATAGTTTCCTATCCCTTGTGATACCTATGGAGGTGGGTTTGTGTTTTGAGCCTTACCTAAAAAAGGCACTATGGGGCTGACAAGAGCCTTTGGGAATATCCAAAAGGCCACAGGTGATAAGTGAAATCCATCCCTAGCGAAGCATCATGTCCTGTCGAGCATGTCATCCCAGGCTGACAAGCATTATATCCCCTTTCACTGACACCAATACTTAAGCCAATAGTTGTAATTGATCATCTTGTCTTCATATTGTGGCCTCATGTTTGGTGAGGGTAGGATGATACTCAAGGTCATTAAGTTTGCATATACTACATAGTGGTAAATGGTGTTTAGCACTACTTTACATTGCTTAACACATGGCAATCATACCTCAGGTGGTGCTGCAGGGCTGCCTATGTCAGATGCACATACTGCACTCCCTCTACATGTTTGGAAACAGGTAGTGCCAAGTTAGGCATCCCTTTTATTATATGTGCAAGTCAGAGAGAGGTATCATTTCCAGGGTTCCTACTGAGCCAGTGTATGTGCTATGTGTTGCCTCTTTGCCAAGGCCAAGGCATACTGGGCACGCCTCCTTCTGCCTACTGGGGCAGGCACAGGTTGTTCCTCCTCAGAGTCATGCTCTGCCTATGATGGCCTTGGCACTGGTGGGGGGCTGTTTGGCCCAGGCCTATGCTGGTCCTGCTGCAGCTGTTTTCGCAGAATCATATTATGTAGCATAGCACATACCATGACAATTTGGGTACATGTAGTTGGTGAGTATTGTAAGGCTCCACCAGATGTGTCCAGGCACCGGAACCGTGACTTGAGCAACCCAAACATACACTCGTGTGCCTCATTATGGTGTTCCTGTTCAGGTGTGTGCATTTCTGATGGGTGTCATCAGCCATGGCTCCAGTGCATAGCCAGCATCCCCCACTAAGTGACCATGTGAGTTTCCTCCGGGTACTTCGGTTTCCTCCCACATTCTAAAGACATGCTTCTGGAGCATTTCTCCCCGGGCCTCCACTGAAAACAGGATCTGTGGAACCTAGTCAGACTTTCCCGGTCAACAAATGTTAAATGAATAAATAAATAAACAAATAAATAAATGTGGGATGTCCCCATTGGCAAATGTCTGGTACAGCTGCGTCAGATGCCAGATATGGGAATCATGGTAGCTTCCAGGGCAGCCAGCACACACATTCATTATTATGCCCTGGGCATCACACATGACCTGGTAGTTGATGGAGGGGAAGCCCTTGCGGTTAATGTAGGCCCTACCCCGCTCACCAGCTGGTGCTTTGATGCATATATGCGTGCAGTCTATTGCACCCACTACCTCAGGGTATTCTGCTATTTGCTGGAAGAGACGCATATTGCTGGCCACTACCTCACAGGAATTGGGGAAATGTACATGATCACCGACATGTGCTGACATGGCATTCCAGGAACTGGTGTAGTACCCTGGATGCTGATGCCTGTGATATCCCCATCATATCACCAATTGGTCTCTGAAAGGTACCTGTTTGCTAGTATTCTTAGGCCAACACATACCTTGGTTTCCACTGGGGTGGGTTCCCCTCTGTTGGTTCTGTGTGTGAGGCGTGGCCTGCACAGCTCAACAATTTGCTGCAGGAGGTCTCTGTCCACTCTATAGCGCTCCACTATCTCCAGCTCATGTATCCCCTGGTAGGTGACCTTGGGCCTGTACACTCTTCTCCGTCTCTTCACTGTGGGTTATCCGGCAGCATGTGCATTGTCACCACCCTCAGCATGTTGCATATGTCGCCTTATAACAGCAATGGCAGCCCCTAGCATTTTTTGTCTGAGTGTAGCTTTTTCAGTTTTCACTTCTAGTAGCTTACTCCAGTGTTGCAGTGTCTCTTGAGAGAAACAAACTGCACTGTTGTTTGCAGAGTTTTAAGTGCTGGGCTAGTGTTCTGCCTGTGTAATTGCCTGATTCTGACTGTTTGCACCTGCTAGCTCTACTAGTATTCCCTGGTAGCTTCCTACTATTTGTTGTGCTTCCTTTTTCCTTTCTGTTTCCTCAGGGGAAGCGACGCGCATACAAGCGGATACACATTCACAGCAGCTCACACGCGTGCACACATGCTTAGACTGGCTAAAACTTGCTTATTCGGGTTACAACGTGTGCACACCAGCGCAAACACGCTTACAGTTCTTCCAACAGCCTTATGCATGCTTACTCCAGCTTATACGCATGCACTCATGGTTCCACGCGCGCTCTGTCTTACTCGGGTTTACAGGCGCGCATACACGCTCAGCAAGAAACTTTGGTGTTATACACAGTATACACCTTCCATTTCTTGGCTTTCCCTGGCCTACCTGTTGACACACCTCTTTCCATGATTTCTAACTGACAGCTAACACATGGCACTGTGCTCCAATGAGCTTCACTACATTCATACATACCTCCCTTGCGATGTCACCTATCTCCTACTCTGTTCCTCCCCATATCCTACTCCTACACTCCACTGACTGTGCTCATTTGCTATGTAGAAGTGCGATTCACTATCCTAACACTCATTTACATAGGATTGCCTACTAATGCTTGGTTACATGTCTTAGACTGGGCTTCTCCCCTTAGCAACCCCTACTCGGTGGCCATGTTGTCTTCAGCCTGCTATTCCCTTACATTGTCATTTAACAATTTTCATAAATTCCACGTTTGTGGCTTTTATTGTCTTATTTTATGATTTTTATAGCGCACCCCGTTTGCGTGGCGCTGTGCTACGCTTAAACATCGGAAATCGCCGAAAAAAAAATCTTTTTATTTTAATTTTGCATCTGGGAAACTTTACAATGGCCGTATATTTGGTCATTGGTATGCTTCCTCAACCATATGCAACCTTTATTTGGAGCTGACAAGGCTCCATTGTGCTATTTGCAGAACGGTACTCAATTGTCAACTGAGTACATTTCTGCAGCTAACAAGTCTCCTACTCGGACAGGTTTGTGCTTCCTGGATCGCAAATTTACCTCATTTGCATGCCTTTCGGCTGCAAGTGAGGTAATTTGCATATCCCAGCCCTGTCCGTGTAGGAGACACTTTAGGAGCTCTCTTACACACCCCTACAGGCTGTTCCTGGATCGCTCGTCGGACATGATGGCTGCATGGAGTCTTACTCTACTCGTAGACTCTGTGCAAGCCATTGTGAATCCAGCCCCAAGTCTTTAAGCACAAGATGCCAAATGAGATAGGACCCCTGGAAATACAATCCAAATGGAAGTATGGTATGACAATCAAGTAGCTGCTGCACAAATATCTACAATGAACAAACTCTTAAAAATACAATGGAAGAATCATGTTTCTGGAGGAGCAAACTTTGACTGCACTAGCTAAGGGGCAGTTAGTAGTCTAATAACATAATATGATGTAATCAGCAATTTATTTGAATAGAATTTGTTTGGTCATATCCGGACCCGGTCTACAGCAGTAAAGGAGATGGAACTCTGATCAATCGTCTTAAACACACAAAAAACTGAACTAATAGTAGCAAGGCAACACATGACTTTCTCTTATCTGGATTCTGCCCATTGAAATAAATCATACAAGAACTGAATGATTCAAGAGCAAGATCACGAGTATTAACCCATTTTAATCCTGAAAAAGGATACCTTATCTTTATGACAGAATTGATAGGGCTCCCCTTCAATTTGTGGCCACAATGAACAACATCTTTCAAGATATAAATTTCAGTTCTGAACCAGCTGGTTTCTAACTGCTGGCTGTAAATCTTTTCAGTCATAAAAGTGCAAGTCTCCATAAAGATAAGGGCTTTTCAGTGGATGGCAAAGATACAGAAAGTACAGTTGTGTACACTTACCATAAATGTAGATGTTAGAGTGTATTAACTGTTGCAGTCATTACATTTGGGTTATCTGATTGCAGGTAGCCCTCAGTCGGCCTGATTATCAAAGTCTTGGGTCCTGCATCGGCTGTGGTCTCATCTTCCATGACATCAGGTAGTCAGAGGTATAAAGCATGCAGCTGACGCCATTACATCAGTTTTTCTTGCCCCAGATGTCAGGTGCCCCGACAATGGGAAGCAATTATATACAAGGTTACACCTCCAACAAAAAGCAAATACACCAGAAAGCTTTACGTATAGTAAACAAAAAGAGAGGTATAGTCAATAGAAGTCAGGGAGTTGGAGGGAGGGTAAATAGGACTGCAACAGTGAATACACTCGAACATCTACATTTATGGTAAGTGTACACAACTGTACTATGTTCTTCGTGTTTCACTGCTGCAGTCATTGCATTTGGGTAGATTCCCAAATCTAAGGAAGTGAGGAGGCAATTAGAGAGCATTAGGACCAGCAATTAAGCCCTGCAGGACTGCAGTGGCAAAACCAGCTCTGTATTTAGAAAAAATTGGTAAGTGGTAATGCTTGGTGAAGGTATGTACATAACTTCAGGTAGCAGCTTCTAGGATGTCCCTGGTAGGAACACCTCTGAGAAAAGCTGTAGATGCAGCCCTGGTGGAATGGGGTCTTATTCCCCTGTGGGGTAGGTTTTCCATGGTGCTTATAGCAGAAATGAATGCAATGTCCTATTCACTTAGAAAAGGTTTGCTTTGAAATGGCCTTTCCCTCTGCCACTGCAGCAAATGCAACCAGCAGCTGCTCAGATTTCCTGAGAGGCTTAGTCCTGTCCAAGTAAAATCTAAGTTGTGCACGTCCAGGGAGTGCATTATTCGTTCCCCTTTGTTCTGTGGGATTAGAAAAGGTTGGCAAATGAATGGAATGATTAAGGGCCACACTGGATACCACCTTGGGCATAAAGGAAGGATTGGTCCTGAGGGACACCCTGTCCACATGAAAGATTATGAAAGGCTCCACAGTCATGAGGGCCTGTAGTTCATAAACCCTTCTTGCTGAAGTGATGGCTTGAAGAAAGGCTGTTTTCCAAGAAAGGAATTTCAACTCTGCAGTTGCAGCTGGCTCAAAGGGAGGTAGAGTGAGCTTTTCCAATACAAAGTTGAGGTCCCAGGCTGGCGTAGGGGTTCTCCTGGGTGGTCTTAAGTTTTTGGCCCCTCTGAGAAATTCCTTCAGCAGTGGATGTGAGAAGAGGGGTGGCTCCGTATTATAATGTGCTGAAATGGCCAAGGCATGAATTTTAATGGAAGAGAAGGAAAGGCCCTTGTGAAGCATCTCTGTTAAGTATTGAAGCATGTGCAGTAAACTGAGCACTGTTGTGCCCATCCCCTGAGTTTGGCTCCAGGAACAGAAACCTTTCCACTTTTCAGCATAGGATTTTCTAGTACTAGGCCTCCTTGCCTCCAGAATGACATCCATCACTTGCTTACTGAGGGATGGCAACGGAGAGCTTGGGTAATTAGCCAGGCTGCAAGGTTCAGGGTTTGAAGCTGGGGGTGCAGAATCTGGCCCTCCTGCTGGGACAGCAGGGAAGGGGTCTGAGGCAGGTTCCAGGAGTGACACACTGCGCAAGAGGGGGTACACCAGTGTTGGAGTGGCCAGTCTGGTGCAATGAATATTGTCCTTGGTTTGTCCTGTTTGTTCTTTAGTAGAACTTTGGAGAGGAGAGGCAGAGGGGGAAAGGCATAAACTGATTTTTTTTTTCAGGTGAAGGACAGGGCATCCACTTTCCAAGCTTGTCTGTGGGGAGTCCTTGTGCAGAATTTGTCCAATTGGTAGTTCTGAGGGGAGGCAAACAGGTCCATCTCTGGGCTCCACCATTTGTTTCTCAAAATGTTGAATATCTTTATTTCCAGTTTCCACTTGTGTGGATCCATTAGATTTCTGCTTAGGTTGTCTGCCAGTGTATTTAGCTTGCCTGGCAGGAATTGAGCTTGTAGGTGCACTTGGTAGCTCAAGGCTGTGTTCCACAGAGCCATGGCTAGTCTGCAGAGAGGGTATGAGTGGGTTCCCCCCTGCTTGTTTATGTACCACATAACAGTGGGGTTTGTCAGTCTTTACCAATAATTGTCCTGGAAGAATGTGGTCCTTGAAGGCTGTCAGAGAATTCTACACAGCTAATATTTATTTTTAAATGATATGCAGGTGCATTTGACTCGGGTTCCATTTGCCCTGAATGCACTGCCCTGCCAAGTGAGCACCCATGCATAGTCTAATGTGTCTGCTGTTAGGGTTTGGGCGGCAGGGGGTAGAGTGAATGGCAGCCCCTTGTTGTGGTGGCAGGCCTCTGCCCACCAAAGGAACTCTGTCTTTATACAAAGAATGATAGGAATCATCAATTCTAGGTCCTGAGAATGTTGACACCATAGGCTTTTTAGATACCATTGTAGTTTCCTCATATGCAGTCTTGCATATGGAATTAGTAGAATGCAAGAGGCCATGAACCCCAGGGCTTGCAGTATTTTCCTTGTAGATAGTGGAGTCTTTGTGGCCAGTAGTTTGAAGTAGGCTGTCAAACTTGTTTCTCTGGCGTGAGGTAGGCCATCTGGAAAGTTGTATTCAAGCTTGCTCCCAGAAATACAATTTGTTGGCAGGGTACTAGGTGCGATTTCTTTTCGTTTATGGTGTACTTCAGTGAAATTAATAGCTTCTTTACAAATGCCAGGTGATTTAATAGTATGTCTTGGCTTTCTGCCTGAATTAGACAATCGTCCATGTATGAGTATATCTGAATATTTCTTTGCCTGCAGAATGCAATAACTGGAGCTAGGCACTTTGTGAATACCCTGGGTGCAGTAGATAAGCCAAAGGGCAGTGCAGAGAACTGATAGTGCATGTAGCCTGCTCTGAAGCGAAGGTATTTTCTGCAAGATTCCCTTTATTGGGATATGCAGATAAGCTTCCTTTAAATTCATTGTTGCCAACCAAGCATTTTTGCCTAGCATGGGAAGCAGCTGATGAAGAGTTAGCATTCTGAATTTTGGGATTACCAAAAAGGTATTTAGGATAGACAGGTCCAGGATAGGATGCCAGGAATTGTCTTTTCTGGGAACCAGGAAAAGTCTTGAGTAAAAACCTTGCCCCCATTCCTCTTCTGAGACAGGTTGAATAGCCCTGATACTTAGAAGAGAGAGAACCTTCTTTTGAACCTCTACCCACTGATTTGGGGGTAGGTCTGGCCAACTATTTGGAGTTGGTAAGGAGTGAAGTGGAATCTGTATCCTTGGGAAACTATATTTAAAACCCATTTGTCTTGGGTAATGAGTTCCCAGTTTTTTGCATGCAGGGCAATCTTTCCCCCTACAGGAACAGTCAGTTGAGCAGGGCTTGGAAGGATTAAAGTCAAGTCATTGTGACAGTTTACCATAGGTGGGTGTCTTACTACTTCCAGCTTTGGAAGTGGGAGCCCCCAACTGCTTAGGTCTGTGAGTACCTTGAAACTGAAGCCTGAATGGTCTGCTGGTCCTGGGTTTGGACTGAGAAGGCCTGGAAGAGACAGGAAATGACCAATTCTTAGAAAGCCAATGCCTACTAAATCTGGGAGGCTGTACTTGCAGGAAATCTTTAACAGTTTGCATAGATTTAGCTTTTTCCTTCATCTTTTTAAGTACTTCTTCTGCGTTGCTACCAAACAGGCAGTCTTGGTTGAAGGGAGCATCCAGTAATTTAGCTTTAACATGATCTGGCAAAGTTTGCTCCTTAAGCCAAGCATGCCTTCTGAGTACAAATCGAGTGACAACAGCCCTGCAAGATGCCTCTACTGAACCAAAACCACATCGCAAAGTATGTTTACCAACTTGTTCAGCAGAATGCATTAAATCCTGAAATTCTTTATTTTCAGCACAGTCAGGAATCAACATTATTTTCTGTTTAAGTAATCTAATAATATGCTGCTGATACTTTAACATATGAAACTGGCAGATTAAGGCCCTAAAGGTCAAAGTAGCAGAAGTGTATACTTTCTTACCCATCTGTCCAGGGCCCTGGAATCTCTGTCAGAGGGGGTAGTGTTTTTGGCAGTAGTAGGCTTAATGCCTTTGGGTCCCTGTGAAATGGTCTCTGGATCCGCAGTAGGATTCTTAAAGAGGAACTTGTGAGAGTCAGGTACTCTGTAATACCGGTCAGGTTTCCTGGGAACTGGAGGTAAAGTGTCTGGGGCCAGGCTAGATTCCAAGAAGGCATCATCTACAATGTCCAGTACAGGAGGGATAGCTAAAGGCCTATGTTGAGGTAGGAGTAAGAATTCCCTAAGCCTCTTTTTAGAGTCAGAGTAACCCTGGCTTTCCCAGCGGAAATGCTCCCTAAGAGTATGCAAAGTTTCACCAAAACAGAAATATTCTGGAGGGGGAGCAGAGGGAATGGATTCATCTGCATCAGAATTCTCATAGGTAGGTAAGGGAAAATCCTGGTCATCAGAAGAAACAGAAATTTCAAAATCCTGATCAGAAGAATCAGAAGGAAAATCAGTTCTAGGTCTCTTAGAGGGAGAAGGGTGGCTTCCCCTGATTAGAGTAATAACGTCTTCAGCCGTTCTTATCATTTGTTTTTTAGGCATAGGGGCCTGACCATACGGTCTGGGGGGTCAGTTTTCTAGGCGTGGATCGTGTTTTAGGCCTAGAAGAAGATGGCCTCGGTAGGCCTGAATACACCCTCAGAAGCCGGTGCCTGCACAGCAGCTCTGGACCCATCCATGGTAGAGACATCCGCAGGTTCCATAGTCAAAGAAGCATCTCACAGCATACTGGACTCCAAATGGGTCTCAGTAGAGGCCTGCGAATCTGAAGTAGCGGGTATCAGGGCCTGCAAAAGCGCCTCACTGAGTACCGGCAAACTGGCGACTAGCTTAACGGAAGTGTCATCAGCAGCTTTGGACCTATGCAGTCTGTCTCTGTCTTTATCTTTGCGATTTTTCAGAATGTCGGTAGTCGGGTGGCTTACCAAAGCCATTTCTGGATAATTGAGCCAAGTACCAAAATAGTTAGATGTGAAAATGAACAGACGACGAATAGTTCAAGGATTGAATAAGGCACAAAACAGATAAGAGAGGGATGTCATGGTCTGGGCCTAAGCAAGGAATGCAGTACGAATGAAAATCTTTATGAGGTATTTGCTTTCCACAAGTAATACAATTGTTAACTTTTACTGACATCGGTTTAGAACAAGAAAAAGGATCCCCAATGGGGTAATTAGCTTTGTTGAAGACTGTATCTGAAACTCGAAAACGAAAATTTCAAGAGTCGGCCGACCGGCACTTGTGAACTGTTTCTGCTTCGGGCACTGCACGGCAAGAAAGACTGATGTAATGGCATCGGCTGCATGCTTTATACCCCTGACTACCTGACGTCATGGAAGATGAGACAGCAACCGATGCAGGACCCAAGGCTTTGATAATCAGGCCAACTGAGGGCTACCTGCAAGCAGATAACCCAAATGGAATGACTGCAACAGTGATACACGAAGAACATCTGCACTGAAGTGTTTGAAAAGCCTGATCTGAGCCACAATTCTACCCATACCTCTCAACCTCTTACTGTAAGAAATCTGAACAAAGCCTAAATGAATGGGGGCACAATGGTCCAAAAATGGGACAGATTTTAAAATATTGCTCTTATAAACTTATAAATTTGCTAGATTAACAGGATTTGTGTTAGGATGCATTTTCTGAAGTATATACAGTTTGAAATTCGAATGTATTTCATTATTTAGTGACTGCAATCATCAGAGACTTTCCAGAAAATCACAAATTTTATGAGTAACTGATCAAAAATATGAAATAAAAAAACGAACATTCTGTGAAAACCTGGACAATTGAGAGGTATGATTCTACCACTTGCAATGTTGTAATGTACCAAAATGGCACAGCCTGCATCATGGTTATCAAAAACAAATTCAGAATTATTTAAGCAAGCCTAATTTTAGACTTGTAATAATAAAATGAATAAGCACAATACAGTTAAATAGCATATACATGTTCCAAAACAGGACAGAAATATTCAGTAAAACTAAGTAAATACAAAAATAATACAGTAATAAATCAAATATCATAGGTCTTACCGAGAAGATAATGGACTACTACCTGCAGGCAACAAAGGAGCAGTTACCACTGGTGGAGGAAGTATTATGAGGTCTTACTCCTCTTTCCTTCCTATATCTATTGGAGTCCCACAAGGCTCCATTCTAGGACCATGACTGTTTAACTTATTTAGCAATGACCTAAGCACAGCAGTCAGAGAGGCCACCATAGTACAATACACTGATGACTCCAACTAATATGTGCTGCTAGAACACTACCCATGTTCCTAACACTCACCCATAAATCCTCCTCTGTAAAAGCTTGACTCAACAACTCAACTCCTCCTGAATCTAAAGAAAGCTAAACAACTATTTTTCACCTCCAACTCTCTCTCCTCCCAAAAAATACCTTTAATATACTGTCATCCAAGAAGACTATACAGAACTGGTATCTTACAACAAACTACTAGGTATGATTACAGATTACCACTTTCTGCTATACTTTCAGCAAGCTATAAAGAAGATGCACCAAAGGTTAGGCTGCCTCTGTAGAGTAAAATACTCTCTTACGGACACGGATAGACAAAACACAGCCACTTCTTTTCTACTACCTACCCCATTATATGCCTCTCCTATCTTAACCAATCTCAACTCCTATCAGTCCAACTACAATGCTACAATAAAGTAATCAAAGCCATAACCAACCAACCAACAATATAGAACACATCACAGCCTGTCTCTTAAAACAATTAAACTGTCTCGAACTAAATAATTTTCTGGTGTACTCATAATTAATTACAGCTTTCAAACTACTGCACACTCCTGAAAAATTCCTTTCCCTTCACACCATCATTCAACCTTATATTACTAGGAGATCTCTGTGCTCCACTGAGAAATCATGACTCTCCACAAGATGATCCCAGTAATTTTCATTAGACATAATGTATCATTATCGACCACTGGATGGATAAAGCCAATCTGTAACCAAATGGAGCAGGTCAATTTGAGCACATAAAAGGGAAACACAATATTCTTAAATGGCCTATAAGGGCAGCTAGCTTAGTACTTGCCTATGAACCTATAACTAAACCTAGCAATAATGCAGGATACTACCTGTATTTACAACTACTGATCACTGTTGCAGTAGCCTAAGCTATATGGGTAGATTACCATAGCTTACAAATTTTGGGAGGTGGAATGAGAAGAGTCCAGGAGCCCCTGGAGTGTGGTCCTAGCAAAGTTCTGATCAAGATCTCGAGAAGGAATCACGCTTACACTGCTTTGTAAAAGTACCTACAGAAGACCAAGTTGCTGCTTCTAGAATAGTTCTAGAATCCATCCCTTTCCAAAAAGCCATACGTGAAGCCAAGGCCTTGGTAGGTTGAAGCTTGACACTGCATAGAATATTTTTTGTGCTGAATTTAACAAAAGGTAATAGAATTAGACAACCATTCGGAAATAGTCTACTTTAACACAGATTCTCTCTTGTTCTTACTGTCATAAGAAATTAACAATTGATCTGAAGATCTGAAAGATTTAGTAATGTCAAGATAGTACCCAAATTGTCTGTGGACATCCAAGGTATGGATTAGCCTTTCTCCCTCGTTTTTAGGTTCAGGAAAAAAATGGGGAGACAGTTTGGTTTAAAGTAAGCACAAATACCACTTCTGGCATAAAAAGATAAAGATTGATTAGCTCTCAAACCTTGTCTCTGTGGAAAATGAGCTAGAGTTGACTCACCTTAAGAGCTTGCAACTCAGATATCCTTCTTGCAGAGGTCAGACCAATCAGTAAAACTGTTCTCTATGTTGTTAAGAACCTCAAGTCAGTCATGTTAGTTGGTTCAAATGAAGCAAGTGTTAGTTTCTCTAACACAAAATTAAGATACCAAGGAGGTGCCACCAGTTTTCTTACTGGCCTCTTACACAAACCCCCTTTCAAAAATATTTTGACATGTGAATGCACTGAAAGGGGAGTATCCATAGGCAGTCATGATGAAATGGCTGATAAATTAGCCTTGATAGAGGAGTAAGAAAGACCACAGGATAGTAACTCATACAAATATTCTAAAAACGGGCAATGGACCTGAAAGGGTGCTGGTTATATTGTTAGCACTGTGATGTCCCCACTCTGGGTCAGTAATAAAGGAGCCTAAATCCTCACCTCTGTCACTGGAGAGTGACATTCACTTGCAATACAAATGGATACATTCAGTATTTCCAGATGCAAACCTCTCTGTAACAAACACAATTTCCCCTAAGAGCACAGAGGGAACACACTCAGCCCAGGGTCCGAGTTTCTCTCTCGGTCTCTCCCCAGGTCACCAGTAAGGCTCCCCACTGGCACAGCTTCAGAGTCAAGTCCTCAGCTGAGTGTCCAAACGAAGTCCTCCACCACTCTCTCTGGGGAAACCAGTGCTTCATGTCCCTGCTCCAAGTAGCTGACACAGATTTAAGTTTCACACACACACACACACACACACACACACACACACACACACACACACACACACACATTTGGGAAATGCTGGCACAGATTGCCCAGACTATAAGGACTGCCACCAGTCAGTTAATGTAAGGTTCTTGCAAGGGGACCCAATTATACTGAGTGAAATTAATACTAATACAAATGGTAATGCTGACCAAACAGCCAGGCTTTCAGGAGTAGCCAGAGTTGTCACCAAATAAATACAAGCACTCTCAAAGGTTAAAATATTCTTTAAAAGGACCAGCCACAATGAAAAGTTTAAACATATTTAATAATAAATAATAAAAGAACATGAAAATATCAAATATCTATTTACAATAAACACCACAGTTTTAACCACAGGAAATATTAAAATAACACAGATGAATAGATTCACACAGATACAGGAAAAACAGTATTTAACCAATCTCACTATATTTTCCTGACTAATCTAGAGAGTTACTATTCCCTGGTAAACTTACTACCCAAGGCAAGATGAAGTAGGTGTGGGATCCTTCTATGTCAGGTTCCAAGAAACAGACTGCTCAGTCTGTCTGAGAGACTTTTCAATATAATATTTAAATATTATATCTGGGATAGCTTACAGAATGACATCACATCTGGTCATCTGATTCTGTTTCTCACACTATCACTAACACTAGAAGCTGCTAGAATTTTAGCACCTATATGTTGCCATACACACAGATACAGCTTTGCTCAGATCTGCTGGAGCTCCTGGAAGTCATAAAACAAATTTCAAATCTCCACCCTTTCAGAGTAACAATTAGTTCAATGCTAGTGACAATAAAGAAGACTTCCCAATACTTGGCTTCCCAGACATTTTGTATCTGTCTGCAACCAGAACTACAAGATACAATCTTTATGGCCTAATTTAATTTCAACTATTTTTCAAAAGTTAGCTGGGACTGAGATTAACCTCTTCTCTTCCAGTATCCTCCATTAAAACATGCACATTTAATTTAGTCACAATACGGTCATTTTTAACACAAGCAACTTTACAAATCAGTATGATATGCAAATGACATACACTTCTTTACAAAATTCCAGCTAGCTGTGCTGGCATATGTTACACATCCACTGCCCTATTTCTATAGTCATAGCAGGCAGTACTTCTTATAGTCACATCTCTCCCGCCTTTGAAGACTCAGACTAGTTTTTCAAGTGCTCGTTAAGAAATTGCTTGAAAGGAAGGAGCTACCTGGGAATATATTATTCCATACCTTGTCTTGAGATCCCATCTGCCTCTCCATTGCTGTATACCACAACAGACTGCTTGTGGGATTCACACTCACCATCTCACTCATCACAAATCAAATCTAAAGGTCCCCTCACCCTATGCCCATACAGCAATTCAAAGGGTGAAAAACCTATGGATTCTTGTGGTACCTCTCTGTATGCAAACAGCAGATGGGGCAAACATTTGTCCCACTCTCTCAAACTGGCCTGTCAATGCCTGAAGTATGGTCTTTAGTGTAGAGTTTAAACTCTTTACAAGACCATTAGTCTGGGGATGGTAGGGGTGGTCTTTAGGTGCTTCACCCCATAGCACTTCCACAGACAAGCCAGCAGGTCTGACATGAAATTGGCAACTCTGTCAGTCAGTATTTCTCTTGGGAAACCTACCTGCTGAAAATCTCTAACAAAGAATTTGCCACCTTCTCTGCCTCAATGGAGGACACTGCCACTGCCTCTTCCTCAGGGTATCTAGTAGCATAATCTAATAACACCAGAACATACTTCTTTTCTGTGGAACCTGGGGTATTCTGATGCCCTACAATATATATATAGCTACTTTCTGAAATGGCTCCTCAATCTCAGACAAAGGCATCAAAAGTGCTTTGACCTCATCTCCTGCCATGCCTACTTTTTGGCACTCCTCACAGGTCCTGCAGTCCCCTTGAAATCCAAGGCCAATAAAAGTTCTGCATAATACGTCTCATGGTATGCGCTATGTCTATATGACCTGCAAAAGGAATGTTATGGGCTATGGCTAGACATGCCAAATGGTAGGCTCTAGCGACTACCAACTGCTGTATTACCTCAACCTCTAGCCTTCCCTCAGGGGTCCACTCTATACAGTAACCCATTGTTCCAGTATACATATCCCACTTTCCTTGAGAATCAGGTGCCTCCTTAGCTGCCCCCCTCAAGCCTTGTAATGTAGGGTCTGAGAGCTGAGCCTGTCTCAACTCTACTTTTGTGACTTTTCCCATCTCTCCTTCCACAGGAAGTCTGGTATCCTCTCACAGCAGTGCCTCACTGTCAGCCTGGGTACTACCAATCACCTCTGCCCTTGCAGTCAGTCTGTCCAAGGGAACATCAGTACCTAACCAGCAGCTGTGGCTCACCTTCAGGTGTACTGCTACAGGGTAGCTCCCTCCTTGAAACAATCACACCACCAGCTCTGGCTTCAGGTGTGGTGTCTGTCTGGGCATCCCCCAGGCTACTAGACCAACCAGACCAACATGTCTGTCTCCAAGCCTGACTGCATCTAACTGCATGCACACAAGTTACTGCATTATCAAAACCAGTCCCTATTGGGAAACTGTAGGGATATCATCAAATACACCTACTTGCTTTATTCCTTTTCCACCCTACCAGTCAAGGTGAACCCTTGCCAAAGGATTTGGAGTGGGGTCCCTCCTAAAGCTTTGACTGGAGTGGAATGCCCAGGCAAGTACTGCCCCTCTTTAACCACAGCAGACTTCACAATGGTTATGCCAGAGGCTGTCTCTCTCTTAGCAGTGGCCTCTTTTCCATCCACTAAGTTAGGATGTAACTTCTTGTGACAGTTTGGTACCCCTGTTGTCTCCAACCAACTTACCACTGGCATACTGTTATTCCCACTTGCTGGCTCCCCTACTTTTTGTTCCCCCACCTTGCCTCAGTGGACATCTATATGATACATGGCACCACTGGTTAATATTTAAAACATGTAACCCTTGATCCTAGATGTTTACCTGAAGTAGTGGCTTCTTCTGTGACAGATGGACTCTGCTGGGGGGGGGGTAGGCTGCCCACCATAGGTTCCACTATATCCATGTGCAGCACTGGGTATTCCCCTTTCCCCCTTCTTGTGCAATGATTCCCTGTTTACTAAGTAGAGATCCCCTTTTTCCCCAGCTCATCTGCAGAGTTACAATCTTGGTCTGTCAACCAGATTCTCATGCCCTCAGGCAAAGTGCTAAGGGCTTGTTCCCTCACCAAAAGGTCTGCCAGCCTTTCAGAAGTGGTGACCTGACACCCACTCGCCAACCTATGAAAATATGTTCTTAACTCAGCAATATAATCACACACACTTTCATCTGCCTTGTGTCTATGCTCAAGAGACTTTTTTTCTGTAAGCTTCAGGTGTTAACTTAAAGCATTCACGTGAACAACACTTGACTTCATCATAGTAACAGTCAGTGCCAGACAATTTAGAAACAGCAGTTACAGTTTTACCATGGACTAAGTTAGGAACCGTACCCAGAGCCCTTGGACAACATTATAGTGTTTTACTGTTTACTTACTCTTTCAAATATAAAAATAAGACTATCAAAACTCTTTCAAATATATAAATAAAACTATTAAAATTATCACCCTCTGTAAATTGTGGAAGAAATTTACTGACCTTTATTGCTTCAGGGGTTCAGTTATTCAGTTCCCCATTACCACCATGAACCTGGTGAAGAGTTAACGTCTCTCTCTTATGTTGACGCTGCTTTTCAGTTTCTTCAGACTCTAAATGCTGCAGTCTGTCTGTCGATTCTAATTCCAAATGTTTGGCCTCCAGTTCAGGTCTCTAACTCCATACGGATTTTAAGTCCTCTGTGGAAAAGGTGAACAGTTCTGTTTCTCAGAGCTGTAAATTCCCATCAACAGACTAGTTATACTCCTGGTTGTTATCCTCCTGGTTGTTGGTCTGAGCTGCAACAAAGGCTGAAATCATTTCCTCTTTAGCCAGGTTGGCATGCATCAGTACCCTGGCTTCACACACCTTGACCAACTGGTTCTTTATCAGCTTGCCATAATTCTCTGCTGATATATTTGCCTGCTTTCCCTGACTAAATCAAACTAACAAAAAATATTAAATAGAACTGTTGTGAAATGAAACTCAAATGTTTACTTGTGGCTGCTTGGGAGTAAACTGACATTCCATGACAACTGCCTACAGGCTACAGAAGTTCAACCACTATCCACACCACTGCTCAGCAATATGTGAGGTCCCCAAGTCTGAGCCAGTAATCAAGGAGCCTGAATTCTCACCACTGACAGGGGCATTCACTTGGAATACAACTGGATACACTCAATATCTCCAGATGCAGACCTCTCTGCATCAAGCACAATTTCCTTTAAGACCACACAGGGAACACACACAGCCTGGGGTCTGAGGTTCCCTCTCCGTCTCTCCCCAGGTCCCCAGTATGGCTGCCCACTGGCACAGCTGCAGAGTTACATCCTCAGCCAAGTGTTCAAGCCAAGTTCTCCACTATTCTCTCTAAAACCAGTGCTTTATTTGCCTGCTCTAAGTAGCTCACACACACACTCTTTTGAGATTTAAATTTTCACACACACACACACACACACACACACACACACACACACACACACACACACACACACACACACACACACACACACACACACACACACACACACACACACACACACACACACACACACACCCTGGGAAAGGCTGCCACAGATTGCACGCTCTACCAACTTTACCCAGACTATATGGTAGATTCACTGCCACCAGTCACTCTAAGGCTGTTGCAAGGGTACCCAATTATAGTTAGTGAAATGAATACTAATAAAAATGGTAATGTTGACCAAACAGCCAGGCTTTCAGGAGTGGCCAGAGTTATCACCAAATAAATATAAGTACTCTTACGGGTTAAAATATTCTCTAAAAGGACCAGCCACAATGAAAAGTTTAAATATATTTAATAATAAAACATCTAGAAAATATAAAATATCTATTTACAGTAAACACCAGAGTTTCATCCACAGGAAATATTGAAATAATACAGCCGAATAGATTTACAGATACAGAAAAACTGTGTTTAACTAATCTCACTATATTCTTCTGACTAAAAAGTTACTATTCCCTGGTTCACTTATAACAGCAAGGCAATATGAAGTAGGTGAGGGATCCTTCCATGTCAGGTTCCAAGAAAAAGACTGCTCAGTCTGTCTGAAGACTTCTCAATATAATATCTAAATATTATTTCTGGGACAGTTTATAGAATGACATCACATCTGGTCATATGATTCTGTTTCACAGACCATCACCAACACTAGAAGCTGCCAGTATTTTAGCACCTATGTGTTACCATACAAACAGAGATTTTCTCAGATCTGCTGCAGCTCCTGGTAGTCATTAAACAATTTAAAACCTCCACCCTTTCAGACTAGCAATTAGTTCCCTGCTAGAGACAATAAGGAAGGCTTCCTAATACTTGATTTCCCAAACATTTTGTCTCTGGCTGCAACCAGAACTGTACGACACAATATTTATGGCCTAAATTAATTTCAACTATTTTTGAAAAGTTAGCTGGCACTGAGATTAACCTCTTTCCTTCCAGTATCCTCTGTTATAACCTACACATTTAATTCAGTTACGATATAGTCAGGACCCACTGTTGGTACATTTTTAACACAATCAGCTTTACAAATATATTTTCAATACAAGCATCTGTACAAATCAGTTTGACATTCAAATGACATATAATTCTTTACACAATTTCTGCTAGCTGTGCTGGCATATGTTACACATCCACTGCCCTGTGTCTCCTCACATAGTGGGCAGTCCCTCCTATCGTCATAGGCAACAATTAGAAAACCTTTTCTATTTGCTAATATATGATATTCTAGTAGCAAACTTTCTTGCCTCCATTAGTACCTGCTGTATGTCCTCAGTAAACAGGTGCCTAAAGGGAATTAAGATGCTATCATCCAGACAGAGAGTTGAAGTTGATTGATGTGAGGGTGTATCAAAGACCCCAGTTCTTGTCTGAGTAGATCCAGTCAGTAAGGAAGCTTGTGGTAATTGCCCCAGGCAAGGAGGAGTCACCACAATGATCTTTGGGGATTCCAAATCTTCAGAAGTACCATTGATATTAGTGGAAATGGTGCAAACACATACAGAAACATTTCTGTCCAAGTTAATAAAATCTGCCTTCCAGGCCTTCCTGTATGGAGTCTTTGAACAAAACCTTGCTAGCTTATTTTTTCAGAGAGGAGGCAAATGGGTTCACTTAAAGAACTCCACCTTCCCACAGATGGATCAAATCTTAGAAGACCCCACCCCCAATGTAGTTCCCACTTGTAAGGGTCTGCTTTTGTCCTGCTCAGCTTGTCTGCCACACAGTTTTGCACTAATGGAATGCAGGATGCCAGTAGAGTGAGATTTGTGCTGTGAAGCTATATTCTAAGCTTATATGGCTGGTATTCAGATGGGGTGCAACCTCCTTCCCCCTTGCTTATTGATGTACCACTTCACAGTGGCACTGTATGTAACAACTTGAAGAGGTCCTGAGGACCAAAGATGATTTACAGAATTGAGTGTCTTGATCAGGGCAAGCATCTTTAGATATTTATGTGCTTGCATTGGCCCTTGGTGTCCCACACACCTTGCACTTTTATCCCTCCTGAAACTGCTCTCCAAGCAAAAACCAAAGTGTCTGTAGTGACTGACTGCTTTGGGACAGGGAGGGAGAAGAAGACCTATGTATATATAGATATCCGTTGTCTCCACAAAATGATTTCCCTTTCTAACAAACACCAGCATTGGGATTTGAAAGTACAAAGTATGTTGGTGCTGAGGCCAAACAGATTTCAGATACCACTTTATAATTTCTCAGGTGGAATCTTGCCAGGGGCAGTCATGAGAATCATAGAAGTCATCAGATCAAAACTCCTGAGGCATTCCAGTACAGTGACCAAAGAGTGAAATCCCTAGAAATAGATCTAGATATAGATGTATTTTTTCCTATTGAAGAAAGGCTATTTGAGCTATGGTGTTTTGCTGACACCCCAGAAACACAATCATGTGAGAAGGAGTCAAGAAAGACTCTTGAATGCTCTCTTGGAATCCCAGCTTGCCTAAGAGATCTCTCATCTAAGACAGAAATTCCAGACACTTTGAAAAAGACATTGCAAACTGATATCCCATAGCCTGCAATGAACTGTAACTGGAGCAAGAAATTTGTGAACATTTCTGGTGCAGTGGATAGTCCAAAGTGTAAGGAAGAAAAAGTAGAGTTGTGTGAAGTCTTACCATAACAGTGTATGTCCTTCTATTCACTGTTGCAGTGTCTCCTGTCAAGGGTAGCCCAACGTCTGGTCAATATACCAAAGCCTTTAAATGTTTTAGGCACCATATGTCATACTCCCTGTTCAGGATGTAGGGCATAAAGGTGACACATGGATGCAGTTGCCCAGAATTATATTGCTCCAGCAGAGAACAGTCTCCTAAGGACAAAATAGGCTATGCATATCCAAAAGGAGAAAATGCAGATAAAAAATGGAGACCTTCATCCCGGAGGAAAAGCAAAGCAAAACCCAAACCCAAAAGAAAAAGGGGGATGACGGGAGACAGTGAATACTGCAACAGTGAAGAAAAGGATTCTACTGTTCTGGTAAAATTTTGCACAACTCCAGGGACCTCCAAAGCTAGGTATGAAAATAAAATTGCCAAAGATTCCAAAGACAACCACAAGGCATTCTATAGCTATGCCAAGAATCTAAATGGCAATGCTCAGATCTGCTCTGAGCTACAACAGAATGGCATTAAATATACTGATCCCAATGATATTGCCAATATCCTGGCAGATCGACTCAGTGCCAACTTCACTCCCTAAAGGGCCCATCTCAATACCGAAAGATTGTCAAATTCTGGTAATAATGACCACACAGGTAAAAACTGCACTCTCCAAAGCTAAGAATACAGCATCCATGTGACCAGACGACATCCCGGGCTGTGTACTACATGAACTACAAAATGAACTGGCACCTCACCTAAGTGTCATGTTTAATCATAGCCTCACCTCAGGCTTCATGCCCACTGAGTGGTGCACAGCTACAGTTATCCCACTCCACAAGGGGGGGGGTCTACCTTGGATCCTGGGAACTATCGCCCCATCAGTCTGATGAGCCTTCTCTGCAAGGCCATGGAATGTATCATCATGGAACTTATAAACAAAGACATTGGCAACCTTCAAACACTGGACCCCACCCAGTTTGGCTTCATGAAGGGCCGATCTTGTCTCCTGAACCTGACTGACTTCTTTGAATCAGTTTCTAGAGCTGTGGACAAGGGTAAAGCGATCCACACAGCCTATCTGGACCTTGCCAAAGCCTTCGACACCATCCCCCACTCTGGAATCATAGACAGACTTACTAAGCCGGGCATTAATCCCTACATCATTCGATGGGTTGCCAACTGGCTTACTGACAGAACCCACACTGTAAAAGTAGCCGACTCCAAATCCAGCTCCAGACAAGTGAGAAGTGGAGTACCTCAGGTTTTGGTCCTGGGACTGTTCTTGTTTGGCATCTATTTCTCTGAAGTACAGGCCAACATTAAGGGACTCTGGCTAACAAAGTTCGCAGACGACTGCAAACTGGGAGCCATGACTGAATCCCCAAATGATGTGGATATTCTACAAAAGGGCCTTACAGAAACAGATGCTTGATGCCAGAGCCATGGGCTCAAGCTCAATGCTAAGAAATGCATAGTTATCCCCTTTGGGAAAAAACATGTACCCATGAATTACCACATAGGTGGCAGTACACTAAACACCGAAAAGTGTGATAAGAGACATAGGGACACAGGTGGACAGTGGTCTCACCTTCGATAACCACATCGCCACAACAGTCAGGAAATCCTTCTATGTGGCACACCTCATCACTAACAGCTTTTCATCCAGAAAAATGAGGTCATTGGCCCAATGTACTTATCCCTCATTAGACCCATTACTGAATACAATGCCCCATTTGGTAGGTACCTCTCAAGACATCTGCAACATTTGGAAAGGCCACAGAAATATCTCACTAAAAGAATCACAGCCCTAAAGCAGATGCCCTATGCTGACCATCTAAAAAAACTCCAGCTATGCTCTGTCGCATATCATCTAGTCAGAGGTGATCTCTGCTCAACATACAAGGCCATGTCAAACCCAGAGCTGTTGGACATGCTACACTTAAAGAAATCCCAATCCCTCAGAGCCACACACTCCAGGGATCTAATCCTTGTCATCACAATGAACAAAACATGCTGGAGGGATAGTTTCCTGACCCAGAGACTCCCTAGACTCTGGAATAGATTGTCCATACATGTCAAGCAGAGCACCTCTTTGGCCCTCTTCAAAAGGAACCTTGATGATTGGATGGGAGATAGGAAATTCACCCCAGGGATCATGTCAGTCACCCTGGTAGACAGGGGTCCAGGGAAGTAAATATTGTGGGAAAAAATAGCCAGGGAATTGTTATGGCTAGGCTTGTATAGGCCCTAGGGCCGATAGTATAGTTCATAGGTTGGTACTAGGCTATGTCCTTCTGTATCACTGTTGCAGCATTCTTCACTGTAGGGAGAAGTACAAAAGCTCAAGAAAATGATTGGCAGCCATCAACAAACTCATGCAGAATGATGGCTCTAGCAAAACCTGCTTTGGCCCTAGAGACCACATTCAATTTGAAATGCTTATTAAAAGGTATGCACTGATGATGAAGTAGCAGCTTCAAGGATGAAGTGGCGTCCAACCCCTTGATGAAAGCACCATAAGAGGCAATGACAGACATTAGCCATGAAAAGAATAACACAAGGAAATAGCCATGGGTATCCAGGAGGAGATGTTTTGCTTAGAAATAGTTAAACTAATCATCCTGGGATGAAAGGAAACAAAAAGCTGGTCAGACCTTAGTTTTATCCAAATAATACCTGAGCTGTCTGCACAAATTCAAGGTATGTAGGACCCTCTCACTAGCAGACTGAGAAGGAAAAAGGGAAAGAAGGAAAAAGGGAAAGAAGTTGAAGTGCCTGATTCAAAGGCAACTCATTAACCACCTTGGGCATAAACGAAGGACTAGTATGAAGGGACACCATGTCCCTGTGAAAAAAACAAAAAAAAATGGAGACAGCCATAACGGCCTAAATTTAGAAACCCTCCAAGCAGAAGTAAGAGCAAGCAATAAGTCAGTCTTCCAGTTACAATACTGAAAAGAAGCTGAACCTGAAGGCTCAAAAGGAGCATAGGGTGAGTTTTCTAAAACAGAATTAAGGTCTCAAGGAGAAGGAATAAGCTTCTTTGGGGGTGTAAGATGCAGGACGCATTTAAGAAACTGTTTTACCTCAAAGCAAGAAGCCAAATAGCTAACAAATGGGCGTTTATAGAAAAGGACACACCAGACTGGAGCAACTCACACAAATAGGATAGATTCAAAAGGGTCTTGGTTATGAGCATGGCACCAGACATAAAATCTGTTCCAGTGGGACTGGGACATATAAAGCTTTCTGGTTGCAAGTTTTCTTTGCTCCTGTAAAACCCAAAGCACATCCTCAGAAAAGAGATGCCTAAAAGGGATCAAAACCCTACCACCCACAGCATCAGCTGAAGAGTGGACAAGTAAGGATGTATGAGTGACCCCTTGTCCTGTGTGAGAAAGTCCAGCCAGTGAGGTAACTTGTGGTGACTGCCCATGGCCAGATGCATTAAGAGGAGGAACCAGTGGTGCCTTGGCCAAAAAAAAGAGTCATTAGGAAGATTTCTGGGGAGTCTTGGAAGTAGGGGAAAGGGAGGGAAGGCATCGAGAAACATCCCCTTCCAATTAAAAGAAAGGGCATCCACCTTCCACACAAGATGGCATGGCACTCTGGAACAGCAAATAGGGAGCTGCCTGTTCAGAGAGGAGGCAAAAAGTTCTACAAGAGGAATACCCCAGCAATGGACTATGTCCAGAAACATGTCTCTGTGAGGCATCCATTCATGAGCCTGTGTTTTGGACCTGATCAAGGTGCTTGCCACTAAATTCTGCTCTGTGGAAATATACACTGCCTGAGGAGTTAAGTGATAACTGAGAACTAGATTGCAGGCCTGAACAGCCAACCTGCAGAGAAGGTAAAGCTTTCTGCCTGTCTGCTTGTTGACATACTACTTGTAAACCTTCAGACGGCCTGGAGAGAGAGCATGGGGTGAAAAGCCTGAAGGGCCAGAATCAGGGCTCTTATCTCTTTGATGTTGATATGGTCTGATTTTGGAAGGGGGCCCTTGAATTTTCAGGTGACCATTGGAAGCCCCCCACCCCATGAGGTGTTAGTTAACAATTCTTGAGAAGGAACCGGAGGCTGAAAAGGCAGTTCTGGGTTGAGGATATGTTGGTGAATCCACCACTCAAATTCCCATTTCAGACAAGGAAGGAGAGTCGCTATGAAATCCAGAGGGTGGCAATGCTGAAGCTAAACTGACTTGAGTTACCATTGAAGGTTCTGCATGTGCAATCTGGCAAGAGGGATCACTGGAACAGAATAGGACATGAATTCCAGGGCTCAAAGAAATTCTGTTGCTGGAATTGTAGGTGAGAAAGAAAAGACTAAAAGAAAGCAGTCAAGGACAGAACTTTTGGAGGTGGAAGAGAGGGCAACATTGACACTGTCTGAATCCTGCAACCCAGATACATATGATCCTGAGAGGCAGTCAGGATAGACTTTTGAAAGGTGTTAGCAAATCTCAGACTTTGGAGGAGAGATATGGTGAACTCCAGAACCTGTAACAGACAACCGGGCAAGGGCGCTTGAAGCAACAGGTCATCTAGATAAGAAAAAATCTGAATGCCTTGGAGCCTGAAAAACACATTCAAAGGAGATAGACATTTTGTGAATACCCTTGGGGCAGTTCACATGCCAAAAGGCAAAGCAGAGATCTGAAAATGACAAAAAGAAACAGAGAAATGTAAACATTTCCTGAAAGGAGGGTGAATATGAAAGTAAAGAGTCCTTCAGATCCAAGGACACCAGAAAAGCCCGGGTTAGTACAAGAAGAAACTAAAGATAAAGCATCCAAAAAGAAGGATCCTTGAGAAAGGTGTTGAGAGCAAGGAGAGATCCAGAATAATTCTCCAAGTACCCTCCTTCCAAGGAACCATGAACATTCTGGAGTAAAATTACTTTCCTACTTTTGAAGGAGAGATAAGTTTAATAGTTCCCAGGAACTCCGAGAAGTGAGTAAGTCGTTACACAGGAGGTTGGGGAATCCCTGAAAAAGAAGGGACAGACTTCCACACTATGCAGTAACTCTGATGGATGACAGATAAGGTGCCAGTTCGGAAGGCAGAGAGTGCTGAAGGGAGACGGGAACCTGGCTGAGGGGTAAGGGGGTAAGATGTCAAAGAGAAGCAGGCTTGTCAAATTAAGGAGGCTTCTGAACCACAGTAGCTGGAGAATACTTTTCAGGAGGAGCTCGCCTACCACCATTCCTGCCTTTAGTGACCTGCCAAGGCTGCCTGAGAATAAAAGCAGACCTAGTAGGATAGTTCCTCTAGAACTTGGGGATAGGGGACATAAAAATATCTTTAAGGTTCTGCAAAGTTTTAGCTTTTTCCTGAGCAAACACAGCAGCAGCAGTCCCAGAATTATGTTTGTTATCTAAAAGAGCATCCAGCAACTTGGTCTTAATGCCTTCATGTAATGACTGCAGGCAAAGCCCAGAATAACGCCTTATGACAGACCCAAAGGCAGCAGCTCTAGAGGATGCATCAGCAGCATCCTGGCTACATCTGAGAATGTGTGACAAGCCACCCGAACGGTACAACCCAAAATAGAAAGAGCAGAAGATTTCAGAATTATGGAGGTTGGAAAGAACCTGACAACCTTAGGCAATCAAGGCCAGAGCATACCTGGTAATGTGCATCTGAAGAAATGTAAAGAGCTGCTGCATCACAGAAAAGGTTTTATTTAATGAAATGGCAACAAAATTAACTGCAAAATTAAGTCAGGATGATAGCCTTCAGTATAAACCTTCTTCAGATCCTTGTTTTAATTCATCAGGAATGTTCATTTAAAAGCCAGTCTCAACCAGTCCTCATTCGCCTAGGGAGCCAATGCCCCTTCAATATCAGTTTAAGGGGAACCATTCCATTAAGACCTGGTGGTCTCTCTGCTTGCAAATTAAATTATATACTTAGTCTCTATTATCACTGTCTTATTAACAAATCCCCTCACCTAAAAAGTATCACAAACCACTAAAAAGGAAAATTCATGCCCACCATTCTTTTTTAACATGTTGTGACAGGGCATTATTGTCATTACCAAGATGGATATCACTCAGATGATGAAAAATCCTCTCTTTAAAAGGTCTTTTGGTCTTTCCTACATAAAATCTGGAGCAACAATTACAGAGTGATGCATATATAACATTCCTCACATTGCAATCAGCATATGCATGCAGCCTATAGACCTTAGATGTAATTGGATGTTTAAAACTGTTGCAAGGCATGTCCCTTTATTAACAGTAGCATCTCCTACAGGCAATCATCCCTTCCTTAGAGAACTTAACCCCATGACATAGTCCATCCTTGTAACATAAGAAGTTGTTATGTACCTACCATAACGTTCCATGTTAGTTGTCTTCTTCTCGCCTTCTTTCTTGCTGGATGGGTTCGGAGTCTATCCTCGGCTCCAACTCGGCCTTCTACTAAAGCTCGAGAGCTATTTACTGGCTCGAGGCTTCCCCATATCCCACAATGCTAGGCGACAGATACCCAGATCTCGTTTGGCAGAGCTAACACCATGGAGACACCTGTCCCCACTACAAGGTTTACCTACAGTGCTAAAAACAGAGGAGGACGTACCCTAGAAAAGAGTCAACCAGAGGAAGAAGGCCTCCAAGGGGATTCTTCTCGGTCTGTCCAGGCTAGGGGGATGGAGGGTGGGACGCAAGAAAGAAGGCGAGAAGAAGACAACTAACATGGAACGTTATGGTAGGTACATAACTTCTTAATGTTAAGTTGTCTATCTCGCCTTCATTCTTGCTGGATGGGACAGCGTCCCTAGCACCTTAGCCCTGGGTGGCTCATTGGAACAGACTCTTGAGCACAGTGGAACCAAAGTCAGCTCGACTACTGGAGGCCATATCCAACTTGTAATGTGAAATGAAAGTATGAGGAGTGGCCCATGTGGCTGCAGCACAAATAGATTCCATTGGAAGTCTAGCCTGAAAAGCTACCGACGTAGCTAATGCTCTGGTGGAATGAGCTTTTGGTTTTGTAGGGAGTTCATTATGTCTCAGTTGGTAAATCAAAGTAATAATAGAGGCCAACCACCTGGATAAGGTTACTTTAGAAACTGGCAGGCCCTGCTTGCCCTCAACATAGGACAGGAAGAGTTGGTCCGATTTTCTTGTTTGCTTAGTCCTATCCAAATAAAAACGTAATTGCCTGTGAACGTCCAAATAGTGCAACTTTTGTTCAGCTCTGTTCGAATAGTCAGGAAAAAAGACAGGAATATCAATAGTCTGATTCAGATTTGCCTCGGAAGGTATTTTGGGTAAAAAGGAAGGATTAGTCCTGAGTGAAACTCTATCTTTGTGAAAAACAAGATAAGGAGGACAAATACAGAGGGCTTGAAGTTCCGACACTCTTCTAGCTGAGGTGATGGCTACTAAGAAGAGAGTCTTCCAGGAGAGTAATTTTAAGGAAGAGGAAGCCGCAGGTAAGGGAGGGAGAATCAATGAAGTTTATATCAGGTTCAAATTCCACGGAGGTGGGGGATCTTTAACCGGGGGCCTAAGTAAAATAGTGCCTTTAAGAAAGGCTTTACAGAGTTTGTGGGACATGATGCTGGTCTCTGACAGGCCAGCGTGGAAATTAGCGATAGCAGCCAATTGGACTCTAATGGTGGCAGATGAGGAACCTGCTTAAAAAAGTTCTTCCAAAAAATCTAGAACGTTATGGGCAGGGGCTGTAAAGGGGTCTATATTTCTAGCTTCTGCCCAGAAAGAGAAACGTTTCCACTTACTAGCATAAGTCTTTCTGGTAGTAGATTTGTGCGAAGAAAGGATGATTTCACGCACTGGCTGAGAAATATGTGGAAGCCTGGCTAAGGTTGGAAGTGGAGCAACCAAGCTGTGAGGTTGAGAGACTGAAGGGATTGGTGCAGCCCGCCCGACTGATGGACCAAGAGGTCTGGCACTGGGTCCAGATTCCAAGGCTGCTCCAGTAGGTGATGATGCAGGAATGGGAACCAAATTTGTTGAGGCCAGTAAGGGGCAATGAGGATCATCCTGGATCTCAATGCAGTCGCTTTCTGAATTAGTTTCAGAATTAAGGGAAAAGGTGGGAATGCATACAAAAGACCCCGGGGCCAATCGTGAACTAGAGCATCTCTGGGGGAGTGGCCGGGGAGGGGGAAGAGAGTGAAGCAGTCGTCGCACTTGCTGTTGAGAGGGGTTGCGAAAAGGTCGCAGCAAGGTTGACCCCCATCTGAGGAAAATTTTGTCCGCTACTGACTAACAGAGACCACTCATGAGGCATGAGAACAGCTCTGCTTAGCCTGTCCGCTATGACGTTGGACTTCCCGGGGATGTGCGTTGCTATCAGAAACCGTTGAGAGGAGATCGCCCACTGCCAGAATCTGAGTGCTTCTCGACATAAGGGATAGGACCTGGTTCTGCCCTGCTTGTTGATGTACCACACTACAGACATATTGTCCATCTGAATTGCAATAGTCCCGGTGGGTAGAGAGTCCTGAAGAGCTTGCAACGCTAAAAGTACCACTCTCATCTCCAAGACATTTATGTGCAGGTGGTACTCTAGAGGTTGCCAAGTGCCCTGGACAGTCCTGCCCTGAAAATGTCCCCCCCCACCCGATCAGGGAGGCATCCATTGTCACCGTGGCAACAGGAGGAGGAGGAGGAAGAACAAACGGTCTGCCTTGAAGTACTTGAGAGGAGACCATCCACCAAGAAAGGTGGTCTTTGCAAGATTGGGTGATTACTATGTTGTGAGACATCAGAAGCTGCTGAAATGACCATTGGGTAAAAAGCATCCATTGAAGGATCCGTATGTGAAAACGAGCCAGGGGAAGTAATGTGATTGCTGCTGCCATGAGACCCAAGGTTTTTAGTACAAATCTGGCCTGAATTCTCTTGCACTTTAGTAAGGTCTGGACATGTCGGCGAATGTCTGATACTCTTTCTAAGGGAAGTTTTGCTGACAGCTCTTTTGTATTTAATCTTGCGCCTATAAAGGTTATAGATTGACAAGGTGACAATGCAGACTTTTCGAAGTTTATAGAGATACCTAGCTCGGAGCAAGTATGGATGGTATAATCCCTGGCTCGCAGTAGTTGATGCCTGGTGGAAGCAGTTAGGAGCCAGTCATCTAGATTTGGAAACACCTGGAATCCTCGCCATCTCAGGTGAGCCGTAATCACTGCCACGCATTTGGTGAACACTCTGGGGGCTGTGGTGAGACCAAAGGGCAGAGCTCTGAATTGATAGTGACTGGTTCCCAGCGGGAAGCGGAGAAACCTTCTGGAGCACCTGTCCATTTTGATATGGTAGTACGCATCCTGAAGGTCTATGGAGCACATCCAATTGTCCTGACACAAAAAGGGTAGAATGGACTGAAGCATGAACATCCAGAACTTTGTTCTTTGAACAGCTTTGTTTAACCAGCTGAGATCCAAAATGGGTCTCCAGTCCTCTGTCTTTTTTGGTACCAAAAAGAACTTGGAGTAAATCCTGGATTCTTGCTGGCCTGCTGGGACTGGCTGGATGGCCCTTTTTTTTTTTTTAGCAGTTTTGAAATTTCTAGTACTGCTTGTTCTCTTAGACTGGGTGGAACATCTGGAAGGGACCTGTTTGTTTGTACAGGGATGTGGACAAAGGGGATTTTGTAACCCTCTGATATGATAGACCGTACCCATTTGTTTTGTGTGAAGAATTGCCAGGCTTCTGGGTACAGTGACAATCTTCCCCCGACTGTCTCCGAAGGTGGATAGTCGGGCAGCCCCTCAGGGGTGCTGAAAGGGTTTGTCAGAAAAAGATTCTCTGCTACCCTGATTTTGCAGACCCCCTCTGCCCCTCGGGTGGCATTTATTATTGTTCCCTCCTCTGCCCCTGGAGGGAAACTTGCCACATGTGTCAGGCACGACTGCCTGGGGTTTCCAAAACCACATTTTTCCACTCTTCTGACCTTTAGGGTATGGTCTAGAGGGAGTAGAAAAACTGACTCCCACGGCAGAGCGAGTCTTGCCTTCCTGCTCACACCTGGTAAGGGTATCCTTCACCTGTGGTCCAAACAAAGCCAAACCATCGAAGGGGGTATTGGTGAAGGACGCCTTAAAGGGATCAGCAAAGTTACATAACCGCATCCAGGCATGTCTTCTCAAAGCCACGCCTGTACCTGCGGCCCTACTCACCCCATCGGCTGCATAAGAAATGAGCCGCATGGAGGAGTTGACTATAGAGTTAAGGGTCGCCAGCTGGGAGTTAATCTGTTCCTGAGACCCCGCAGCTGATGGATCCTGAAGGGTATCACCCAGTTCCTTGAGAAGATCCCTTTGAAGGCGGGTGAAATGGCACAGATAATTCGGCGACCGCATAGAAAAGGTCGCTGAAGAAAACATCCACTTCCCGTACCTGTCCATTGTCCTAGATTCTTTATTAGGTGGATGGACAGGGACTGAAGGGTCAGCCAACTCCTTCTTAGTGGCTGCTGCCACCACCATGGCATCAACAGGGACACCCTTTGTCAGAAACTGTTTGTCAGATGGGGCTGTAATGAATTTAGCAGGCCTGCGGGGAGTTGGTTCCACTGTGTCCAGGGCTGTCCACGCCTTCCGAGCCACCACTTCCATGAGCGGGTCGAAAGGTGGAGACACCCAGGAGGTGGAAGGGCGAGAACCAAACGCGTCCAGGTACACCGACTCGTCCTCGGAAGGGTTAAGGGCAGTCCAGTTCCCTCTCTGCCTAAGGATCTCAAGGATGTCTGAAAAGGAGACATCCTCAGAGGGGGACCTTGGGGACCCTTCTGAATCCTCCAAGTCGGTGTCAGACGTGACTGACTCGGGGGAGTCAACATGTTTCCTCTTACATTTTCTCTTCCTAGGGGGCACCCCTGAATGATCAGGAGAGGCCTCGGAAGAGGAAGATACACCCAATGGGGTGACCCGGAGCATCTGTTCTCCACGCTTGGGGTCAGGAGGGTGGACAGAGACTGATGCAGGCACCATGGGGGGAGGAGCCGAAGGGGCTGATCGCGGAGCCGACAAAGGAGTCAGCACGCTCCTCATGACCTCGAAGGTGCCCCTGTCAGGTAGAGAAGAGGGTCCACGCTCCGAAAAGATGTGAACCCCTCCCGGCACCAAGAGGGATGGCACCGAGGCCAATGTCGGGGCCAAGCTCACCTGCGCCGAGACCCTGAGAGGGAGAACGGGGTCGGACAAGGGTCCGATGCCACTCGCCCCCTTGGAGCCGACAAGGGAGTCTCGGCGCCCGGATCCCTCCAAGGACGGAACCAATGAAGAGATCGGAGCTGACGAGGGAGCCGAAAGGTGTGGTATCGGCTCCAACGTTCCGATGATTCGAGCCCCAATGAGCTCCGGCTCTGAACACAGTGGAAGAGTCGGAGGAGGAACTGTTGAAGACACAGGGATAGCCACAGTCTGTTGAGAAGGGCTGGTCAAAATTTTGGCCAGTGCCTGCGACTTTAGGAGCCTACTGACCACCCTCTCCAAGTCATGATCGGATAGCCTGGAGGACCGAGAGGGGTGAGACCTATGGTTCCACTCCGATTGAAGCGATGGAGATCCCGGAGCCGAAGGAACGGACTCTAAAGAGGGGGACCTTGAACGTTTTCGGCTCAGAGAAGGCTCAGACACCAAGGTCGGAGCCGACTGAGGTCTTGAAGTGTCGGTTCCAGCCGGAACCGACGAGGAGGCAGGAGCTCTGCTCGGCGATGGCTCCGAACAGAGAGACGACGGTTTGGCGGGCTTTAAGGATTTACCCGACGGAGGCTTAGCCAGGGATCCTTCTGGCTTAAGTAAGCCCTGAAAAATGAGCTTGTTCCTATGCTCCTGCAGGACTCTCGGACTGAAGGCGTGGCAGACCGAACAAGAGGCCTGCAGGTGTAGGGGGCCCAAACAATAAACACAAGAAGTGTGACCGTCTGTCAGAGACATCTTCTGACAGCACGAGTCACACTTTTTGAAACCTGAGACTTTGGTATCTTTAGACATATTAAAAAAGGGATACCAAAGGAAACCGGTAACTAGTGCTTAAAACAAGGCACACACACACAAGCACTAGGTAAAACTAAGGGATACCAAAGGAAACAGGTAACTAGTGCTTAAAACAAGGCACACACACACACAAGCACTAGGTAAAACTAACAGTACTAATAATAACTATAACAATAATAACTATAACCACACAACTATTACTAACAAATATATATATATATATATATATATATATATATATAAAATACAAGAACAAACTATAAGAGTAAAAAGTAAAAGTAGCTAATAAGGCCTAACACTACCCTAAAGGGTGGGTGGGGGGGAGAAACTCTGTAACAACAATAAAAACGGAGTTTCTAAGTGAGATCTCAAGGGGTACACAATCTAAATTAAACTAAGAGGGAAGATTATCAAAATACAAGAGAATATTAACAGTAAAATTACAACAAAAGATTTATACGACCTGGAGCCGGTAAAATCGCAACCTCGAAGCTGAAGCAGTAAATGAGATCTGGGTATCTGTCGCCTAGCATTGTGGGATATGGGGAAGCCTCGAGCCAGTAAATAGCTCTCGAGCTTTAGTAGAAGGCTGAGTCGGAGCCGAGGATCGGCTCCGAACCCATCCAGCAAGAAAGAAGGTGAGAAGAAGACAACTAACATGAAACTTTATGGTAGGTACATAACTTCTTATTATGTTACAAGGATGGACTATGTCATGGGGTTAAGTTCTCTAAGGAAGGGATGATTGCCTGTAGGAGATGCTACTGTTAATAAAGGGACATGCCTTGCAACAGTTTTAAACATCCGATTACATCTAAAGTCTATAGGCTGCATGCATATGCTGATTGCAATGTGAGGAATGTTATATATGCAGCACTCTAATTGTTGCTCCGGATTTTATGTAGGAAAGACCACAAGACCTTTTAAAGAGAGGATTTTTCATCATCTGAGTGTTATCCATCTTGGTAATGACAATAATGCCCTGTCACAACATGTTAGAAAGAATGGTGGGCATGAATTTTCCTTTTTAGTGGTTTGTGATACTTTTTAGGTGAGGGGATTTGTTAATAAGACAGTGATAATAGAGCCATAATTTAATTTGCAAGCAGACAGACCACCAGGTCTTAATGGAATGGGTCCCCTTAAACTGATATTGAAGGGGCATTGGCTCCCTAGGCGAATGAGGACTGGTTGAGACTGGCTTTTAAATGAACATTCCTGATGAATTAAAACAAGGATCTGAAGAAGGTTTATACTGAAGGCAATCATCCTGACTTAATTTTGCAGTTAATTTTGTTGCCATTTCATTAAATAAAAACTTTTCTGTGATGCGGCAGCTCTTTACATTTCTTCAGACGCACATTACCAGGTATGCTCTGGCCTTGATTGCCCAAGCTTGTCAGGTTCTTTCCAACCTCCATAATTCTGAAGCAAAATCTTCTACTCTTTCTATTTTGGGTTGTACCGTTCGGGTGGCTTGTCACACATTCTCAGATGTAGCCAGGTTGCTGCTGATGCATCCTCTAGAGCTGCTGCCTTTGGGTCTGTCAAAAGGCGTTATTCTGGGCTTCGCCTGCAGTCATTACATGAAGGCATTAAGACCAAGTTGCTGGATGCTCTTTTAGATAACAAACATCATTCTGGGACTGCTGCTGCTGTGTTTGTCTGCTCAGGAAAAAAGTAAAACTTTGCAGAACCTTAAAGATATTTTTATGTCCCCTATCCCTAAGTTCTAGAGGAACTATCCTACTAGGTCTGCTTTTATTCTCAGGCAGCCTTGGCAGGTCACTAAACGCAGGAATGGTGGTAGGCGAGCTCCTCCTGAAAAGTATTCTCTGGCTACTGTGGTTCAGGAAGCTTCCTTAATCTGACAAGCCTGCTTCTCTTTGACATCTTACCCCTTACCCCTCAGCCAGGTTCCTGTCTCCCTTTGGCACCTTATCTGTCATCCATCAGAGTTACTGCATAGTGTGGAAGTCTGTCCCTTTTTTTTCAGGGATTCCCCAACCTCCTGTGTAACGACATACTCACTTCTCAGAGTTCCTGGGAACTATTAAACCTATCTCTCCTTCACAAGTAGGAAAGGGATTTTACTCCAGAATGTTCCTGGTTCCTTGGAAGGAGGGTACTTGGAGAATTATTCTGGATCTCTCCTTGCTTTCAACACCTTTCTCAAGGATCCTTCTTTTTGGATGCTTTATCTTTAGTTTCTTCTTGTACTACCCCGGGCTTTTCTGGTGTCCTTGGATCTGAAGGACTCTTTACTTTCATATTCACCCTCCTTTCAGGATTTACATTTCTCTGTTTCTTTCTGTCATTTTCAGATCTCTGCTTTGCCTTTTGGCCTGTGAACTGCCCCAAGGGTATTCACAAAATGTCTAGCTCCTTTGAATGTGTTTTTCAGGCTCCAAGGCATTTAGATTTTTTCTTATCTAGATGACCTGTTGCTTCAGGCGCCCTTGCTGTTGTCTGTTACAGGTTCTGGAGTTCACCATATCTCTCCTCCAAAGTCTGAGATTTACTAACACCTTTCAAAAGTCTATCCTGACTGCCTCTCAGGATCTTATGTATCTGTGTTGCAGGATTCAGACAGTGTCAATGTTGCTCTCTCTTCCACCTCCAAAAGTTCTGTCCTTGACGGCTTTCTTTTAGTCTTTTCTTTCTCACCTACAATTCCAGCAACAGAATTTCTTTGAGCCCTGGGATTCATGTCCTCTTCTGTTCCAGTGATCCCTCTTGCCAGATTGCACATGCAGAACCTTCAATGGTAACTCAAGTCAGTTTAGCTTCAGCATTGCCACCCTCTGGATTTCATAGTGACTCTCCTTCCTTGTCTGAAATGGGAATTTGAGTGGTGGATTCACCAACATATCCTCAACCCAGAACTGCCTTTTCAGCCTCCGGTTCCTTCTCAAGAATTGTTCACTAACACCTCATGGGGTGGGGGGCTTCCAATGGTCACCTGAAAATTCAAGGGCCCCCTTCCAAAATCAGACCATATCAACATCAAAGAGATAAGAGCCCTGATTCTGGCCCTTCAGGCTTTTCACCCCATGCTCTCTCTCTCCAGGCCGTCTGTAGTAGTATGTCAACAGGCAGACAGGCAGAAAGCTTTACCTTCTCTGCAGGTTGGCTGTTCAGGCCTGCAGTCTAGTTCTCAGTTATCACTTAACTCCTCAGGCAGTGTATATTTCACTTCAGCATCAGGTAGCAACTTAAAATCTAGAAACTCTATCTCCCATGTTGATCTATGCACTTCACACTCCAAGAATGAAGTTACGTTGCTTAGATATGCAACAAACCTGGTCAATTGCATCTCATCACTTTTCCAAAGAAGGAAAATATCATCCATGAACCTACCATATTGTTCTTTCAGGGATTGTCATTGCTTAAGATATACTTTGCCACCTTTTTTAATTTTTCCAAATCTTTTGGGTTTCTAATGCCATAACGGGAATGGACCCCATTCCCAAGCCAAAATACAATTAAAATTTCATGAAATTAGTATTGTTTCACTCCTTGATGTCAGCCAAAAGTGCTCTTCGCAGCACCCGCAACGTGCCTAGCAAGGACTCCTTCTGCAGTTTGTACGGAGTTACATATATTGGTAACGTATCTAAATATGACGGTAGACTCTTTAATAAGACCCGTTGCTCCCACTATTATTGGAACTATCTGGGTTTCCTTCATCCACATTGCTCTCATTTCTGCTTCCAGATCCTGATATTTTATAACTTTGTGTGTCTCTCTGTACATAGGACACTGTAGTCACTGGGTGTGGAAATTTCAATAATCCCTGCTACTTTTGTTTTCTTTTCTTGGACTACTATATCCAGTTTTCTAGCATCTATCTTTTGAATTGTTGGTAATGGATGATGCCATGTGATGTAGACTATAATTTTCTATCATGCTTTGTGGCTCATGTTTCCAGTGCTTTTCAGCCACCTCAAAACCATAATATTTGCACAGTCCCCAGTGCAACAGTCTCACCACATTATTATGCCTTTCAGTATACAGTCCTTCTGCCATTAGTATACCACAACCAGCAACGAGGTGTGCGACTGTTTCCAGTTCGATTTTACAAAACCTATATTTGTCCATTTCCCCCACATGTTTAATGGACTTTGTGAACCAATGTGTATGTAGACCACTGTCTTGAGCCGCCAATATTAACTTTTCATCTCTTGATTTGAATTCACCTCTCCTTAACCATTGCTGCATTTGTTCCTGATCACCATGAGGTTCTTCCAGACATTTTCTATACTTGCAACTATATTTATGGGTTTTCCACATTTCTTGCCTTTTCATCTGGTCCTTTACCTTACATTCTTTCTTTTGTTTTTTGGCACATTCAGTTGCTGCCTGATTTTTATCTACATCTGGTTTGATTTCGATTCCCACATGACACCAATATGCTTCTGTTAAACTAAGCAGGGAAGTCATCTTAGATTTATTCTCCTCATGTTTCAACACCTTCACTAAATTTGGGTCTTGTGAGGTCAGCAGATATGTGGAATCCCACGACTGCAGATCTATACATGTAATCAATTTCAAGGAGGCCCATCCCTCCTTCGGAACGGGGAATATATAATCTTGGTATGCACTGATTTTTATAGCTCATTTGGTGAGCATGTAACATCCTTCTTGTTTTAATATCTAATCTATCCAATACATTTTGGGGCCAGTCACTCCAAAACTGTAAGTTAGGACAGGAAGAGCAAATTGGTTTATAGCTTGGAATTTGTTCCTGTATGTCAACACTGTTTTCAGGATTAATTTAAGTCTTCTAAAGTATTCCTTACTAAATTTTATTTGCATTTGCTCATGTTTTTTTGCTGATCGTTTATCATTTCCCAAGTACTTGTAGACTCCCTCTTGCTCAAGTTCTTTTATATCACAGTCTTGTCCCAAACTGATATTTTCCTGGTGCTGCAGTTTTCCTGATCTAAAGGTTGCTTTTGTACATTTATCAAGACCAAATGACATTCTAATACCATCTGAAAAAGTTTTGACAACCTGCAGCTGTACTTTCAGTTCCTCAGCTATAGAGTTTTAAATCATCTACAAAAAGAAGATGCAAAATCTTTAGACTTTGTTTTCTAGGAGCCAAATTATAACCATGGCCCTTCCTGAAACAATTGGTCATAAGGGTGGGTCATGTCTGTTCTTATGCATTTTAGGCAGACCATTGATCAAAGGAATCATAGGCTGTTCATTTCTCAAATACTCCTATAACTCTTGGGTAATGTAACTCGGATTTGTGAAATTGAGGTAGCTGAACTGAGACAAGGTTGTGACCATAAAGATTTTCACAATTTGACTTCTAGTAAAAGGCAAGCTCTGCATGGTCTGATGAAGGATGACAACATTGTTATAAAACCTTCTGTTAAGGGAGGTGCAGATGTGGTCTTAAGATGCAATTGATTACCATAGTAGGATGTTAACATGCCTAGTGACACTAAGACCTACTTAAAAACACCTAAATGGGAGGTCCATAAAATAGTTCAGGGTGTCAGCGATACTTTGTATGAACTTATGATTGCGAAAAATATTACCCAAGAGTTATGCGAGTATTTGAGAGTTGAACATACTATGACTCCTGTGATTAATGGTCTGCCTAAAGTGCATAAGAACAGACATGACCCACCCTTATGACAATTGTTTCAGGAAGGGGATGGGTCACAGAACCTGCCTTGATATATGTGGAATATCAACTGAAGAATGTACTCCCTAGAGCCACAACTGTGTTAAGGGATACTACCCATTTTTTAGAAAAACTCTATGCTAGTAGACAAACTTTGGCCAGTATAGCTACTTTTATAATGGTTATTTTAGATGTCAAGAGTTTCTTCATGGTAATACAGAATGATTATAGTATTAAAGCCATTGATGAGTTTCTTAGATATGATGAAGCATCTGATGGGATGGCAGTTTCACCAGTTTGTAAATTATTAAACATTATGCCGCAGAATAATGTTTTTGTGTATGGTAAACAGCATTACTGGCAGAAATGGGGATTGGCTATGGGCACTTCTTGTGCCAATAACTACTCCAACATAGTGAGATGCAATTGACCAGGTTTGTTGAATAACTGAGCAATACTACTTCATTCTTGGAGTGTGAAGTGATAAGAGCTACATGGGAGATAAGAGTTTCTGGATGTTACGTTGCTACTTGATGCTGAAGTGAAGCTGAATACTAAGACAGATAGAACAGATTGCTGGAGGAACAATCTTTTGCATAGAACAAGTATGTACTCTCAACACATCTATCTGCATGTGGTCAGGGGGCAGTTACTTAGAACCTCCCTCCAGGTTGTATACTGATATCAAGGTAGAGGAGGATGAAGCTGCTCAATTGTTAGATCATTTACAAGCACATGGATATAAAGAGGAAAAATACAAAAAGGCTAGTTTGTAACTAAGAGCTTAAGAAGGATGAAAAGAAAACCATATTTTTCAGATGTGAGAGAGGATAATATGGCTGTACAAATACAACATGGAGATGGGAACATGACTGGACCTTTGAGATGCTTGCTCACCTTTAGTAGTGATATGCATCAAGTCTGAAATAATGAACAAAGAATTGGAGACTTCTGACTATGGATGAAGGCTTAAAGACCATTGTTGGTGAGACCCCAAGATTTAGTTTTAAAAACAAGCATAATCTAAAAAGATTATTATGTTACAAGGATGGACTATGTCATGGGGTTAAGTTCTCTAAGGAAGGGACATTTCCCCTGTAGGAGATGCAAGGCAGTAGCAACAGTTTTGTTCATCTGATTACATCTAAGGTCTATAGGCTGTATACGTATGCTGATTGCATTGTGAGGAATGTTATATATGCAGCACTCTGCAACTGCTCTGCTGGATTATATGCAGGAAAGACCAATAGACCTTTTAAAGAAAGGATTTTTCGTCATTTGAGTAAGCTCTGACTTGGTAAGGAGAATAATGCCCTGTCACAGCATGTTAAAAAGAATGGCAAGCATGAATTCTCCTTTTTAGTACTGGAAGTGGTTCATGATACTTTGAGGGGAAGAAGACTTGCATAATAAGACACTGATAACAGAGACTAAATGGATAATTAATTTGCAAGCAGACAGACGGCCACAACTGAATAGAATGATTCCCCTTAAACAGATATTCAAGGGGCAGAGGCTCCCTAGGTGAATGAGGATACAAGGATCTGAAGAAGGTTTATACCGAAAGTGCTCATCCTGATTTAATTCTATAGCTAATTGTGTTATTTTATTATTTTACTGCATTTTATTAAATAAATCCTTTTCCGTGGTGCAGCAGCTCTATGTTTCTTCGGTGCAATTTAATTTTTTTGGCGGCGCTGCCTTTGGCAAGTTGAGATATATTTTACACAGCTGGTCATGTGGGTCTGGTAAATGATGGCCCTAAAGGCCTAAGTGGAAGCTATATACACCTTTTTACCAATTCTCTCCATTACCCTATTAACATTCCTCAGAACTCTACAAAATCTCTTTGGAGCAGGAGGCTGAGAATCAGGAGACTTGGAAGCAGTTATAAAAGTGTCTAACAAAGTAGCCAACACAGGAGGTACTGCAGAAGGTTTAAAAGTGTCTGCTTGAAGCAGCACATTCTGGATATGAGACACCTGAGAAGAATTCCACTTATAGTTTTCCATCATTGTAAAGGCAATTCCTCAAAAGGAGGCTCAGGACTAATTTCATCAGAACCATGAGCCAAAGGCATCTGAGAAGAGTAAGACAAGGACCCATCATCAGACCGAATCCTCATCTGAGGAATCAGGTTCCCTAGTCCATTTGGAAGAAATTGAAGTCCAAGGGGGAGTAGCTACAAACCCTCCTTGTGTAGGATTCAGAGCCATTAAGGCATTAAACAGGCCCTGTGTAAACTCCTTCCATTCCCTTTAAAGATCCTTAGGGCATACAGAAGTATGCTTAGTCTTCTGTTTTTTCTCGGTAGGGATGTAAGCCCTTTTAACACTGGAGGTTTCAACCCTTGATGAGATTGAATAATAGTACCTGGAACCTGTTTCCCTAACCAGAGCCTGCAGAATCCCTCTGGGGGCCCTCTGAGATAATCAGAAGTTGTTCCCCCTCAATGTCTGGAGCAGACACCTGCAAAGCCCCAGAGGACGTACAAAAGGAAGGATCCATGGCGGCCTCCGATGGGGTCATGGTAGAGGAATCCAATGTAGACACTGGATGGCCTACAGAGTTATCACCCGCTTCTATATAAACACCTGGTGTAGGTTGAGATTTCTTGGCCACCTTCTTACTTAATGATACCTCGATGTTTGAAGATTTTGCCATGCTACCCTGGGCTAACAGTTTAAGCCTCTGGTTCTCGAGATAGATGACTAGGGAAGCAAACTGGCTTCAAAGGGTCTTGGGTACAAATGCTACAGGACATATGGCCACTGGAAGCACCCAGACAAAAAAAGACACCGTCCGTGACAATCCTTATGTGGAATCTGCCTCCCACACTGACATTTGCTCTTCTTGGATAACATGGCCTCTAGGTATCCAAAAGAGAACAAGACCAAAAGAAAAAGAAAAAAAGACCCCAACAGGGCACTTATCTGACAGCCAGGTATTCAGCACAGGAAGAGAGCCTTCAGACTGATGAGCAATGATGGCATTCAGACTGGTGGCAAAATAGTTCTGGGTAACTGTGTCTGTACATCACCTTGCCGTACATCCTGAACATGGAATATACGTGTGATGTATGGTGCATACATGATCTAAAAGCTTTGGTACACTGGCTGGATATTGGACTAGCTTATTGGCACTATCCTATGGTGAAAAATACTGCAACAGTGATATAGAAGCACATCTAATAATGTGATCCAAACACGTAGAACCTTGAGACACCTGAAAACTGGATGAATGGGAATGAAATTAGAAACTTTTAAGTCTACTGTTTCAAGAAAAGTTGGGAAGAGACCAGTTAGCACAATGGTTAAGGTATTCGCCTCCCATGCACAAGGTTCAATCCTGACCTCTGTACAATGCCTGTTTGGCCTTTGCATATTCTCCCTGTGCTTCTGTGAGGGATCTTCCCCCAAAACATACTGAGTGTTTCCATCCCAAACTCACCCATGAAACGAAGACATAGAAATTGACTGGAGAGAATGTACAATGAATTAATCAGGGCTCTAGCACCCCAAGAAAAGAAGGCGGCCTAGTTGAAGAAGAATGGCCGTACCTCAAAACGCCATGTGTGAGGACTATAGAACAGATATGCAGCTAAGCCAGCCATAGAAATAAGGTAAAGAAGGAAATCTGAATGTGGATGCCCATCAAAAGAAAAGAGAAGGACAAAGTGGGACATAGAAAGACAGGCCAGGTTACGAAGGAATACTGGTTGGCTAGTTAAGAAGGGAGTTCTACCAGCTACTCACCAGGCCCACAGGACATAAAAAACAGCTTTGTGGTGTGGCAGGTTAATGCAGAATGAAAAAGAAGAGGGTAACAGGTTGTAAAGAGAAATCGGTTTGAATTTGGGAACTATTACAAACAGGTTTAGGAAAGAAGGATCCAGAACTTGTCTCCAAGAATTTTCCTCCTTTAGCATTAAAAACATGCTTGAATAAAACTTCTTTCCCACTTTGGAAGATAAAATAGATTATATCACTCCCTGGGACAGCATGTGATGAAGGACAGGTGTAAACAAAATGTCTGGAGGATGAGGAATTACCCCCTGGAAAGGGGGGTTTCCTCCCACTGCCATCTGTAACCCTGATGAATGATTTTCAGAACCCATTTGCCTGAAACTATTGGTTTCTAAGTAGAAAAATGGTAATTCAGACTTTCTGGAAGAAAAAAAGGGGGTTATCAGGGTGGGAAAGGAGGAGCAAAGTCTCTTAAATAGTCATTCTGACTTATTGGTCTGACTTTAGCTTTGGGAGATTCCAGAATTCTTCCTGGAACCTTCTCCTTGCCATTTCTTCTTAAAAGTTCATTTACCTGTATTTTGTTGAGTGTTTATTTTGTTTCTTACCAAAATCAGATGAGGAGTTACAGAATCCCTTGGAAAACATGGAAAAGGAGGGCTGAAAAATCTGGCAGATTCCCTGTATCAGCTTATCCATTTCATCACACTTCTTGATCACCTCTGCAGTAGAGAGGACAAAACTAAATCTCTATCCAAAGGATAATTTATAGGCTCACAGTTACGTTCATAGTAGTATATTAGGCTAATGACCACCAGGACCTTTATAAGCCTAGCTGTGTCCCTATGTATCACAGAATTTTACTAGGAGGAGCTATGCTAGTTAGGAAGCTTCTAGACATTATGTGGGGGGAGGGGTGGGTTGGTTTACGCATTACTGTCTGTATCTATCAGAGACATAGTGGCCAGACCCAGGGTTAATTTCCAATTTCACATACATTAGTCAAGGTTACACTTAAATAGGGTTAGAGATGGACTCTGCTTCACATGGATGGAGAGCATGTTCCAGAGCACGGGGATCCTCAGAGAGACATATCTGTTTCACCAACATGTCTTATTTATGTCATAAGCAAAATTTAAATCCTTGGAACTAGTGGTTCTGATGCCATTAGCTTTTTGTATGTGCAAAAGGTCCATCAGAGCTGGATATGAGGATGCCTTGCATGCCAGGCATAGATCGTCCCGTAGTAATCTGTAAAATAGAGAGTATAAAGACAGGGCTTTAAGACAGTCTGTATAGAACAAGGTGTCTACACCATGGATTCTCCTGTTAAGGAACCTTTATGGGCATTCCAACTGTTACGTATATCTGGTCGGGTGCATGCTGAAGGGGGCATTATACTCAATGATGGCTCTGACGAGGGCCAAATAAAGTGACACTAAGATTTCCTTGAACCTGGATGCCATGCCCTTACTTATAAGTTAATTAACATAGAAAGATTTTCTTACTGCTTTGGCCACATGCTGGTCAAAGTCCAGATTACTGTCTATATAGGTTTCCAGATCCCAGACTACTGGGTCAACTCTTAGGAGTGTCTTATCAATGGATTAATAAGCCTGAGTGTCAGTATTCCCAGAAAGTACTATAAGCATTTCTTGTCATCGAGTTTTAGACTGTGACTTTGGCACCAGTCATTTGTGTGTGTTAGACCCTCTTGTAGGAGGTTTGCATCATGGGGGAATCTGTGATAGCTACTAATCTGCAGTCATCTGTGAACTAAGTCAGTAAAAGGCCCTTCACATTAACCTTTACCTCTAAGAAGTAGATGCCAGTTAGAAGCGATCCTGGCATGGAGCCCTGAGGTACCTGGCTTGTGTCCAGTCTCTTATTAGAGGTGGTATCACCAATCCTGACTTCCTGAGTCCTGTCAGTGAGCCAGATGGCACTCCAATGAGTTATATAGGGTTTATGCTGGATTCAGTGAGTTGGACTATACCCAAGTGGGGTATTTTATCAAGCACCATAGTCAGGTCCAGGTAGGTGGTTTGCACTGTTTTCTCCTCATCCATTGCCTTGGTGACCTTCTCAAAGAAGTCCACCAGATTTAGTAGGCAAGACCTTCCCTTGACAATGCCAAACTGGGTTGGGTCCAGTGTCTAAAGGTTGCCTATATCTTTGTTGATCATTTCCATGATAATTCGGTCCATGCTTTTGCATATTGGACTGGTCAGACTAATAGATCTGTAGTTTGTGGGGTCAATTGATGGTCCACCCTTGTGAAATGGGACAACTGTTACAGTCCTCCAATCTCCAAGTACAAAGACTGTTTTGAGGGTATAGTTGTAGAGTGGAATACTGTTGGGGCCCAAGGCTGTGTTTTTGGCTTTTGCAGGCACCTCCAGGACCTGCTCTTTATTAATAGTTGGAGGATGGGGGTTATGCAAGCAGGTAGTGTATGGAGGGACCCAGGGAGAGTGGGGGAGCTCTTATGAGAGTTGCTTTTCCTGATTTTGGAAATGACTTATTTTTCCCCTTCTGTTATATACCTCATTAATCTTAGGATTCCACCAGTGTGATTTGTATGTCAGAAAGCTACAGAGGCACTTTGAAGACAAGAAGGATGCAAGGAGACTATGGCAAGGCATACAGGAGATCACAGACTACAAAATCAGGTCAGCACAGTGTGAGGACAGCATCAAACTCCTGGACAGTTTAAACATCTTCTTTGGTAGATTTGAGGAAAGAAACAACAGGCAGACACTAAAGCTGCCCACTGATGAGAAGGATGCAGTACTCAGTCTCAGCACAGAGGAGGTAAGAAAAGAGCTAAGGAGAGTGAACTCCAGGAAGGCTGCTGGGCCAGACAACATACTGGGCAAGGTGTTAAAAGGCTGTGGTGATCAATTATGCACAGTGCTCAAGGAAATATTAAACACCTCTCTTGCCATGGCAAAAGTACCCTCATACTCCAAGGAAACTAACATCATCACACTACCTAAGAAAACCATTCCCTCCAGCCCTAACGACTACAGACCAGTCAATCTTACATCCACTGTTCTGCAATGTTTTGAGAGGCTGATCTAAAAGCATCTTTCATCATGCCTATCTCCTGGTCTGACCCTCTGCAGTTTGCATACAGAGCTAATCAATCCATTGCTGATGCCATATCAGTAGCACTACACATCTCCCTTGAGCATTTAGAGGGCAAAGACAACTATGCGAGGATGCTGTTCATAGACTTCAGCTCTACATTTAATATGGTGGCATCAATGCAGCTGATAGAAAAACTGGCACATTTAGGCATCAGTAAACAAATGTGCATCAGTAAACATCTCTGCAACTAGATCCTGAACTTCCTGATTGAAAGACCACAGAGGGTGTGTTTAGATAAGAACACATCAAAGTACCTCACGATTAACACCTGGGTTCCACAATGATGTGTTCTCAGCCCACTGTTCTTCACCATCCTGACCCACGAATGCTATGCTAAGCACAAGTCCAACCATATCAACAAGTTTATTGTGAATCAAAGTATTGTTTTTAACGACAGGAACAAATGGTTCACCAAGTAGTGTAGCAAAGCATACTACAACCAAAAATACAAACAAACAAGTAAACAATTGGTGAAACAACCCAAGGCAGATCACGAACATAAAAGTAAATCGAATCCAGTGCAAGTATAATGTTTATTGTGAACACTTTCACAGTTATACAAACTGCTTCAGACAATATCAGTGTGCTCCAGTTGAAATATTTAAAAGAAAGTACAAACCAATAGCAACATTATTATTCAATTACTCAATTAACTTCATTGCAACCCTCATTCTAAAAGCAATACACCTATTAAACAAACAAATGTAAAACTTAAAATAGATATATGAAAAACATTCTAGGAACATATAAATCTAGATATGTTTCTTCAACAGAGATACAATATATTATCAAATAAAACCATCTTGTGCCCATTCTCAACATGTCATTATATGACAGACATACATATACTTCCCTAATAAAAAAAATATATATATCTTGCTGTTTTTATATGATTAGAATTTGTTGTACATGTTTCAGTCAGCATTTTTGAGATATATTTAGCCTGGTACCTGAGTTCATATGTGTATTTTGAAGATGGGAACAAGATGGTTTTATTTAATAATATATTATATCAGTGTGGAAGAAACATATCTAGATTTATATGTTTCTAGAATGTTTTTCATATATCTATTTTAAGTTTTACATTTGTTTGTTTAATAGGTGCATTGCTTTTAGAATGAGGGTTGCAATGAAGTTAATTGAGTAATTGAATAATTAATGTATTGTTGCTATTGGTTTGTACTGTCTTTTAAATATTTCAACTGGAGCACACTGATACTGTCTGATGAAGCAGTTTGTGTAACTGCGAAAGCTCTCACAATAAACATTTTATACTTCCACTCGATTCAGTTTACTTTTATGTTCGTGATTTGCCTTGGGTTTTTTCACCGAATGTTTCCTTGTTTAGTTATATCATCAAGTTTGCTGATGACATCACAGTCATAGGGCTCATCACAAAGGAGGATGAAAGGGCGTACAGAGAGGAGGTGGTATCTCTGATCAGTTGGGGCGAGGGGAACAACCTTGACCTGAATGTAAGTAAGACCAAAGAGATCATCATTGACTTCAGGAACAGAAGAACAAACCACCCAGTGCTCAGGATCAATGGTGAGTGCATAGAGAGGGTTACGAGTACAAAATTCCTGGGTGTACACATATCAGAGGATCTCTCATGGTCTAAGCTTCCTCTTCATATTCTCTCCACCTTCTATAGAGGTGCAATAGAAAGCATCCTCACCTGAACTTCACAGTGTGGTTTGAAAACTACACAGTTACAGAAAGGAAGGAGCTACAAAGAGTTGTGAGGGCTGCAGAGAAGCTAACAGCTTCCAGTCTTCCATTGATGCAACATCTTTATTCTGCAAGAAGCATCCGAAATGCCACCAAAATAATGCAGGACAACACGCATCCTGTGCATGGACCGTTTAAGCATGTGGCATTGGACAGGAGATATTGCATCATCCGGTGCAGGACTACAATATTCATTAACAGTTTCTACCCTACAGGGATTACACTTCTGAACTTGGGCACTAGTCCCAGGGGTATGGACACACAAGTCAGTTTTTATTTATTTGTTTGTGCAATATATATTCACATATATTCCAAGTGCAATATTTATTATATTCAGAGTCAGTATTATTTAACTCACTCAAGTGCAGTATTAGACAACTTACACATTTCAATCTGAAGTGTGTTTTGTATTACTTTAAATAGGGTAGTTTAACTCAGGGGAAGACTATTTTTTTTCATTTATGATTGTTGGTAAATGTGTCTACTCTTTCTGGAGTGTATTGGGAGTAGTACTGCATTTGTTAGTTATGTTTATTCCTCCACTTGTATATGTTGCTTCACTTTCTTTTGTAATCTCAAGAATTGAGCTGATGCACGAAATTTCGTTTAGACTACACATGTGTAGCTCTAAATGACAAAGTTTACTTTGACTTTCACTTGACTTGCTTAGGAATAGTTGCTAACTATTACAGGGTTTTCTAGAGTTACACAGTTGACTTTTATTTCAAAGGAGACAGCTGCGTGGTCTGACATCAGCAGTAAGGACGTGATACTTGGGTGAATGCAGCACTGTCCCATACTGGTGAGTATCAGGTCCATTATGTCTGCACCTCTAGTGGGTGTGTGCACTACCTGGTCAAGGGTATTTGTGTTAATAAAGTCCAGAAATTGTTGTGCCTGTGAGTATGAGGCAGTGTATGTATGTTTACCAGTCTATATAGGGGTCAATAATATCCCCCATGAATAGGGTATTTGGTTTAATGGCGAGTGTCACCAGTAGGTATAGGTACAAGTTATGGGATTCTAGGGACACAAAGGGTGTCCTGTAGCTTGCTAGGATATGGTATGTGACTTTGTCTATGATGATTTGCACATGGATAAATTCCAGGATATCTTCCTTTTTAACCAACGTAGTGTTAACACTTGTAACTAATACAGCTCATGACTCTTCTACCTTTTGTCCCTGTGTTATGTGCATTTGATGGTCTAAATGTGTGGAAGGCACTGAAGCCTTGTACTGCTGAAGTACTTTCTGCAGATTTAAACCGTGTCTTGGTAATGGTACAGATGTCTATATTCTCCAGAATGAGGAGAGTATAGGTTGTGGAGTTTCTTGTTTAGGCTTCTAGGATTGAGCTGTAACACCTTTAGGTTTCTTTGGATTTTATTTGCTATGTTGGTAGGGTTGTCAATTTGGCTTTGCCTAAAAAAGACTCTAAGGGGGTAGATATAGTTTAAGTCAGTACTCAGAAGCTTAGGGGACACATGTGCAGATCATCCTTTGCAAAGCAACTTGGTCTGTTACCCATGTTCTCCCATGCTGACAAATATTGCAATCCCCTGGAAAAAGACCTGAAACTAATCCAATTATTGAAGTCAGTCACCTTTTGTTCAGACTGTGACATCATCCTTAGTGAAGGGAGAATGGTGCTCAAAGTAAGGCATATATCTGCCTGAGATGCATATTCAGAGATCAATAATGTCTCTCTTCATAGAATCCAAGAAAGTACGTTTTATGTCATTAACTCCTACATGGACTATAACAATCATAATGGTACCTGTGGTGTAGTGCCTTGATTGCATGTGTAACTTGCCTGGTCCTAGCTCCAGATAAGCAACTAGCAGTTCCCTTCTCCTTGTTCAGTCTGGTGAGTGTGGCAACTGTGTGTTGTACAATGGAGTCCCCTATGACATGTGTCCTGGGTAATGTGTTGGTTTGCCTTATGGGCTTGGTTCTTGGGGTTCCACTGGGTGGAGGAGTTATGTATGGTGCTTTCTCTTACTTTTGGTGAGTGCTTTACAGATTGCTGAGGATAGGCAATACCATTTATAGGCTTCAGAGGTCTTTGAGGTTGGCGAAGATTGCTTTTTAGTGTTTAGCATAGGTTGGTCTATGTGTGTGGTGGACACTATGAGTGGTGGATGTAGTGTGTGTGTGTTCTTGACAATCTTGTCTGCATTTGAGGTTTTTGCCAAAAGTGAAATTGCTTTTTTAAGGATGAAATGTCTGTCTATCTGTTAACATGAGACAATTGCTACATTTTCTCAGGATGCCCATATCTACCAAACTGGCTATGGAGATGTTTAGAAATTGCATATTCATGTTGTCCGGACTTGTATTTGGTTGGGCTACTGTAAGTCCTGGACTGGGTTATACAGAGAGCTCCTTGAGTGGTCTCTGGGATTTGGCACTACACATGATTAGATCTGATAGTAGTGCTGTTTAATGTGCAAACTAAGCTTGTCTCAGTGCAATGTCTCTGTTTTAGCCAAACTAAGTTACATGTTTCAGTTCTAAGGGAAGTTTTATATTAGAAGTATAGTTTGGGAGTTTGTGTCTGCACAGGTCACTGCTAACCTGTAGATGTAATGCTACAACAAAAAAACTACTTTGACAAGGCAATTTCAATTATTAGGGACCTTTAGAATGATATAAAGACAAAATTAATAAATAAAGCAAAACTAAAGCAGCAGCACTCTGCTCCTGTGGGCCATTTAAGCTTAGCCAATTACCCCATGTGAGAATCAAACCCTGCATCTCGTCTTTGTAAGGTAAATATCTTGACCACTGTGCCACCCCTCGCAAGCCATGTGAGCCTGGCAATTCAAAATTCTGAAAATCAAAGTTGCAGAAGTATACACTTTTTCTCCAAAATAATCTTTCTATCCTTATCAGAGAGAGTAGGTGTAGAATTAATCAAAAACTGCATAAAAACTTTGACTGAAAAACTTTATACATCCCATCTACCTTTCTAGCAGACTGTCAGGGAAAGTTCAGGCTGTAACACACTAACACACACACACCTTCCAAAGCTGACAGAAATGGAGGAATATGTGTAAGTTCTAGAAATATCTTCCATAACAGCTCATAGCATTCTCTGAGGGACTTAGAAACTTCAGTGTTCTCCCACTGAAGACACTGGCACATTCAAGCAATAGTCTTAAAGAAAGAGAATTCCCCAGAGGCAGTCAGAAACTGAGCTCTCCTCTGAGTAAGAATAGGCAAAATCAGAAATCTGAGGAGAAAACCCAGCTTATTTTTTATGTATTTGTCTTTTTTTACCGAGAATGTGCGACTGAGTAATACCCGGGGAGAAAACCTCAATTTGCTCACGTTGCATTAAATAAAGTTACAGTCAAACATGGAGTAATTACATTTCTACACAAACAGCAGTTATATTTATACATTCTAGGATTTTACAGAGGTGGAAGTTAAAGAGAAAGCACACATGCAACTTAATAGATTATACAGGCAGCAGTTATGTATAAAAATTAGCAGTTATGTATAAAAATTGTTTTGTCGTTTCAGTAAGTGATTGAGAATATTATGATTAAAGAGTGTGTTTGGAGAGTATATTATGATTAAAGAGTGCATTTGGAAAGTATTATACAGTGAACGCAAAGTTTTAACCTTGTGATGAACATGTATAGGATTGGTTAAGATGTTGTTTAAGCAGTGGTTTAAAACTAATGAGTTTGTTGGAGAGTTTTATTTGCATGGGGATACTATTCCACAGTTTAGCAACATGCTGTGAGTAGAGCTAGTCTCCTGCAACATTATTTGACTTATTTGTAAGTAGTAAGAATTTGCTACTAGAACGGAGGTCCCTTGCTGGACAGTATGGTAGTAATACGTTTTGTAGCGCAAGGCATTTTTTTGGATGATGAATGAGTTTGTGTACTGTAGTTAGCTGTCAAAATGTTAGACACTTCTGCAAGTTAAGCCAGTTTAATTGCTTTAAGCTATGACAATGGTGGGTCCTGTGAGGGAGACCGGTAGCAAATGTAGCTACTTTATTATAGCAGGAGGCAAGTTTTTTTTTTTAAGTTTGTTAGGATAGCGGCATATAAGAGTTGGGAGTAAGAAGGTGGCAGCTAGAGCTTTTTTGGTGTGTAGATTTAATGGTGTGCGGTATATGGTGGTCATGTTTTGAGACTGTCAACTATTATAACAACTAGAAGTTTACTGTGAGTTACAGTTTCAATGACATTTATTATTTGCTGACTTTATGGTAAAAGATTGCTTTTGATTTTAGCAACTTTTTGAGGTGAAAAGCATTAGCTTAGTTTTCTTGGGGTTGAGTAGGTGGTTTGCTTCTTTTAGTCAGGTTTCTACAGAGGAGAAAGATTTTTTGGTAATATCTTGGAGCTCATTTATTGTTTAATTTGCACATATTAATGTAGAGTCATCTGCACACTGAACTACAAAGGCACGATGAGTGGAGGTGTAGCGGTCATTAATAAATGTATTAAATAGTAGAGGAACCAAGATGGAGCCCCGAGGGACACCTGTAGTAACTGGTTGAAAGGATGAATAGGTTTGTTGCCATCTAACAGTTTATTGTCGTTCAGATATGTGACTAAGGAACCACAACAAGGAGTATTGTGAAAGTCCTATTGAGGAAACTACAAAGGCACGATGAGTGGAGGTGTGGCGGTCATTAATAAATGTATTAAATATTAGAGGACCCAAGATAGAGCCCTGAGGGACACCTGTAGTAACTGGTTGAAAGGATGGATAGGTTTGTTGCCATTTAACAGTTTATTGTCTTTCAGATAAGTGACTAAGGAACCACAACAAGGAGTATTGTGAAAGTCCTATTGAGAAGAGTTAAATGAGCAGTTAATGGTGTGAGACAGTATCAAATGCCTTTGACAAGTCTAAGAACATGGTGAACACAAGCAGACCATTGTTTCTATGCTGGTTTATTATATTGGTAAAATGTAGTAGAGCAGTAGTGGTGCTGTGCTGGGGTCTATAGCCATGTTGCGTTTCTGAGAGCCGGTTATTTGAGGTTAGGTATCGTATCAGCTGCATATGGATGCATTTCTCTAATATTTGGAGAGGGGGAGAAAATCACTATCAATTTGCAGTTATTAAACTCTGTAAACATGCCACCTTTGTGCAGTGGTATGATACAAGATTTTTCCACAGAGATGGGACGTATCCTTCTGCTATGTACCTATTAATTAGCATGGGCACAGGGAAGGCTATAACTTCTGCAGCCATTTTTTTAGGTAGTCTGATAGTATAGTTTGGTCTACAGCTACAGAAGTAGATTTTAGTTTAATGAGCAAGTTCTTTATGAGCAAGGTAGGTACTGGACAAACTAAAGATCTGTGGGTAGTTTGGAGTGGACAGGGGTAGAGCGAGGGGGGTAGATGCGGTAGTGTCTAAGAAACATATTAATGGTATAAAGTAGGAATTCCACTTTGTGGGGATAGAATCTGTCGTATTGTCTGTTTTTGTAGAGGGACTGGTGGTCTTGCCAGGGTGGAGTAGTTTATTTAGTGATGACCAAAAAGTTTCTGGTTCTTTAAATGTTTGTCTTGTAGGCTGGTACGGTATATGTTTGCTTATCCTGTTTGAAATGGAGTTTTGCCAAGGTTTCTAAGATATCTAAATTGCTGGAAGGCATTTTGAGCTCTATTTTTATACCATTTTTTCCAGACTGTCTCCCTTTTTATCATATTTTTTTTGTTTGTTTCCTTTGTCAGCCATGGTGTAGGGTTGGACTTTACACTTATTACGTGCTGGTGCTAGATTATTTAAGGTCTGCAAGAACATATTAATGTGTTCTACAGCAGTATGTAGTGGCATTGTTCCAAGTACATTCCAGTCATATTTTTTACTGTTTCATTGAAAATGGATTTGCTGAAATTGATTGCATTTCATATTTGATTATAGATGACATGTTTATCTAGGTTATGGTGAGTTCCAACAACATATGTTGGTATGTGGTCACTTATGCTGAGAGGCAGCCTACTTCTGTCAGTTTGTTTGGCTAGTTTGTATAAATCAAATGTATAAATCAAATCTAATGTTTAGTGTCTCTCTGAAGTTTTACTGATTCTAGTAGGTGTGGTTACTAACTGAAGTTGTACAAGTTTATGGATTCAGTGGAGGTAGAGGAATTTACGAGTTGCCAGTCTATCTTTAAGTTTCCAAATATTATAGTTTAATGGTTAATTTGTTGGGATATCCAATACAGAAATGTCAACATTATTCCCTGGTGGTATATTAACTGCTGTTAAACATATAGTTTTCCTATTGTTGATTTTTAGGAGTGTAATTAATAGTTCAGCATTCTTAAATTTGGGTATTTTATGTGGAAGTAAGGTACTGGTTAGGGAATGTTTATAGGTGATTGCTACACCACCTGCATACGTGTTTTGTCTGTCATGCCCAAGTATATTGTATCCTGGGGGGTGATCTCATTATCCTCATGCCCAAGCATTATCCTCATGCCCAAGTATATTGTATCCTGGGGGGTGATCTCATTATCCTTTATTTCTTTTTTTTAACCAGGTTTCAGTAGCTATGACTACATCAGGAGTGTATGCAGCAAGATAAGCATGTTTGTCATGGATGTTATTGCACATAATTCTTAGGTTCATATTTAGTAAGGTGAATTTGGGTTCTGATTTTTGCTGAGATGAATTAGGTGACTGGTTTATTTTGGGGTTGGAAGTGATTGCTTCACGAACAGTGGGACCTGGAATGGGGTGAATATCTCCGCTAATTTTACAGAAGGAAGAGTGTGGTCAGTTATAATTTGGTCTTGGTTGGATATTTGATAGTAAATTTGGATGCTTAGTTTTAAGATATTTATACAAAAATACATCGGATATGGTTTGTTTATAAAAATAGCGTGTTATGGAAAAAGACAGGCTGGGTAGATGTTGATATTCTTTGTGAGGATTAGTTGAAGTCCTAAGTACCTGAAGGAGGTAGATTTCATAATTGGTGATGAAGGCTATTAGAGTGAGGAGAAATAGTAAAATGATCTGATTTCGGGACATCTTGTTTAACTTGTGTTTTATCTTTGTTGCAAATTAGGATAATAAAATGTTAGGAATGTAGAGGGTTGGTTGTAGATACATAATTTGTAGTTACAGGAGGCAAGGATAAGACAATTTGAGAGAGAGTCTTAGGTGGTAAACTAGAGTGGGTGTTACTAGTGGAAGTAAGTGAAATGATTGTTTTCCTACTGGAAGCAAAAAGAAGTTATGTACCACCATAATGTTCTGTTGTCCATTTTCATTTTTCCTACACCTAATGGGTTTGGATCCGATCCTAGGATCTAACTCAGCAGCTAGCACTAGCTCATGGCCTCCAGAAACTCTCAAGCTCCTTCCCTATCCATAATGCATCAACCCATAACATTTCTCAGATCTTGTTTGCTGCTTGACAGTAAGACTATAACTGATATGCCACAAACGGAGTTCAATACAAAGGATATTGATGTCCTTGAAGCCTCTCATTCCTCCAGAAGTCAGTCATTTAAAATGGTGGGTGGGGAGCTGAGGAACAATGAAAATGGACAACACAGGTGGAATGTTATGGTGAGTACTTAACTTCTTTATCTGATGTTGTCAATTTTCATTCATTCCTCAACTAATGGGACAGAGTCCTCAGCTACCTAGGATCCTGCGTGAACTCTAAGGATATTCCTGAGTAAAGGCTGCTCTTCCCCTCGAGAGCAGATATACTTTGTAATGAGTGATAAAAGGATTTGACCAGGTTGCAGCCACACATATATCATTCATAGAAGCTGTAGACTGGAAGACCAATGAAGTTGCCATAGATCTGCTTGAGTGAGCCTTTAATGATTCTGGTAATGGGATATTCAATTTGTTACAGATAAATGAAATACAATCTGTCAATCATCCAGCTAGAGTTACATTGTAACTGATTCTCTCAATTTAGTTTTGTGCAAAGGAAATAAATAGTCGATCTGTCTTTTTAATCTCTTCTGTTCTGCCTAGCTAGAAACGTAATTGTCCATGAGCATCCAACAAGTACAGTATAAATTCCCCTTTATTTGCAAATTTTGGAAAGAATACTGGCAAGTTAATGAATTACTTGATGTTGGATTCTGATACCACCTTAGAAAGAAAGGAAGCATTGGAATGTAACATGACCCTATCCTTATGAAAAATCAAATATGAAGGTTTAGAAGATAATGCTTGAAGTAATGAAATTCTTCTTGTAGATGTAATTATCAATAAAAAGATAGTTTTCTCAGTCAGGTATTTAAGATCACATACAGCTGCCAGTTTAAAGGGAGAATGAATTAAGTTTTCAGTACCAAATAAATTTAAATCCCATGGTGGCATGGGATCCTTATAAGGGGGTCTTAGCAAGAGAATACCTCTCAAAAAGGCATTACACAGTTTAGAGGAAGCCAGTGAAGAATTTTGAAATCCAGTATGAAAGTTAGAGATTGATGCAAGTTGGACTTCAATAGTTGATGAATTAGCACCTTCATTAAATAAACTCACCAAAAACTCCAGAACAGATTGAATTGGAGCAGAGAAGGGGTCTGTCTGCTTTTGTTCTGCCCAACAAATGAATCTTTTCCCCATGTACTCCTGTAGCGTTTCCTAGTAGAGGGTTTACAGGAAGATAAAAGTAAGCAATGGACAGAGGAAGAAAGCCATTGGCTGTCTGGCTATTAAAAGAATTGGAGAACCGTACCTATTGCATGAAACAGGAGGTCTGGAATTGAATCCAGAATCCAAGGTGGACATAGTAGATGAGGCCAAAGGAAAGGAAACCAAACCTGTCAAGGCCCATAAGGTGCAATGAGGGTAACTTTGCTGTTCTATTGGGCTGCTTTCTGCAGGAATTTGGGAACTAGGGGAATTGGAGGAAAAGCATACAGTAGACTGGGGGGGGGGCAATCATGAGTACAGCATCCCTCGGTGATTTCCCCTGGTGGGGGAATAAGGGTGAAAAAGCTGCTGAACTTACTGTTTAGGGAAGAGGCAAAAATATCACAGCAAGCATACCTCTCAACTGTACTGAATTCCTTGGAATTTACTGGTTTTGAGGGCAAAATAATGGGGTTCCATGAATTAATGAGTGACCCCTTCAATTCTCGATTTATTTTCTTATTTCTTTTATTTTATTTACAATTTTAAAGTACAGTGATGTCACCACCAGCATTTCCCACGTGATCAGTGTACAAGGGCATGCATGATGCGTTACCCACTTATCTACTCCTTCTTACCAGGATGGACTACAATACTGCATGGGTCAAAAATGAAGAGATCATTTTATGTGAACAGCGTGTATATTTCTGCCCACAGACAAACCTAGTATTATGCCAGCACAAAAATAATGCCTGCAAAACAAAAAGAAAAAAAATGTTTGAAAATTATGAGCTTTTGTTAATACTTTAGCTATTTACTGAGATGATCAGCTGTTACAAGCAACTGATTACCTATAACAGCCAATCTCAGTGCATAGTGCTTCCTTCACCACAATTTATATCAAAATTTTAAAAACAAAACATACAAAAAACAATTTTCAAAACAGGTTTGATACTAATATTTCAGCGTAAGGTCAGACTTAAACCCTGTACCTTTCTTTTATCTGAGAAGTTGACCTTTAACTTCCATACCAAATTTTATTTGCTATTAAAGTTGGACAAGTGCGATACTTATTACAGTGGAAAAAGTATGGAAATCACTACTTTAAAGGTAGCAGCGTGATCGTGGATCTTCAAGTCATACAAACACAATTTACTTTTTGGCTTTGCATACTTATTTTCTGTGAGGAAAGTTTAAGCGCAATGTTTGTATGTCAGCAGCATGTACAAGAGCTCAGCACCACTCCACATTCTGTACTCTAGAGTTCTGCACGGTTCATTAATTAATGTAAAATTGATCAAATACCAGGCAGCTCAACATTTAATGGATGTTTCAGTTGTCTTTTTTAAATGTGGATTTGATGACCCATGCCACCTCCCAGTTTCAGAGCTGGTATATGCTGTCAAATTAAAAGACAACTTGAAAAAGGACAGATAATGATAGTTAGGGCATTGTGAATGAGTTGGGAAATGGGATGCTAAAAATGTTGCCAGTTCTAGGAGAAAATGTAAACTGTAGTCTTCAATCAAAGCCAGTTCAATTCATCTCTGCATCACTAACCATACAAATAAACTAACTCCTGGAAGACATCACCACCTGAAATTATAGTGGATTCCACTGGGAATTTTGGGAACTGCAGTGAAACTGAGGTTCTTCACTGTTTGCCAAAAAACTCGCTTGGGAGATGGGGAACTACAATGCTGAGAATGCATCATGCCTGATGAGCGAGGTTGGAGGGAAGTGGTCTTTTCAAGGATACTTGAAGGCAAGCCTAATACTTTGCAATGTCTATTCCTCTGTCTCTAACATTTTTCTCTAGGTTTTAAAATGAGTACTGTCCTTTATTATTATATGGGAACAAATAAAATAGTAGTAATTTGTCTGCTAATGTACTAATTTATCTCAGTGGTGTAGCTGGGGGGTAAGGAGGCAAGAGGGGTTGTCCTCCCAGCGGCACGTTTGAGACAAATTTATTTATTTTTATTAAAAAATTTTTTTAACGATGTTCTTCTTCGGTCCTGTAGCATTACGTCTGTGCATTATAGACATCCTGTTCTTCCTGTTCACCAGCGCAATTTTAAACTACAGCTTTGGCTTGATCTGTTCCAAGGTTTCAAGTAAGGAGAGTTTTCTTATTGCTGCTCACATTTGTTTTGTTGGTTCTTATTGCTGCCTGCCCGAGTGTTGTTTGTGTATTTGCTACTGCTGCCCAAATTAATTCTGCTGCTGGTTCTGTTCTCATTGCTGCCTGCCTGTTTTAATTCCTGTGTGTAAGGAGAGTTTGCGTGTGTGTGTGTGCGTGTCTGTGTGTATGCGTGTCTGTGTGTGTGTGTGTGTCTGTGTGTGTCTCAAGAGCCTGAACTGTCTATCCATACCACCACTTGCAATTTAAGCTCTCTGGAATGTTTGGCTCATACTTTTGGTCTGTTCCTCGTAAAATTTGTGGTTTTCTGGCAAATCAGTGAGAACTCAAATTACTAAATAATGATGGGAAGACAAACTTAAATGGCTATCTTTCAGGGGACACACACAGTAACACAAAACACTTTATTCTAGCAGCTTTCTAAGATTATACAACCGATGTTTAACATGTGCCCCTGGTTTGGGGCCTTTATCCCCCCAATAAATTTTGTTTTTTTCCAGATTTCTTGTGCTGCAAAGTTGAGAGATTTAGTTGAATGTCATGTGGATTATACAAGGAGCTGAGAACTTCAGGGGAAGAGAAGTTTAGTGCTGCTTATGCCAAGTATGTTTGCATTGTTAGTAGCACAACAGGTAGTATACTGACTTTTGATGCAGAAAGCTGTGAGTTCTACTCACACAGTATGTAGATCAATTGCTGATACTGTACTGTGTTGTACTTTAAAGGGAGTGGATGCTGCAGTCTTGTGAATGTCCTCCTTTGGAGGAGATGCATAGTAACTATGAACCTGTTATCAGTTTGCCATCCATTCCCTATTGCCATACTGCTAGCTTATTATTTTTTAATGTAACATAGATAATTTGTTTTTCAAGGCCAACAATCACTTTATTTGTAGATGAAACAATGAAATATAAAGTTGTTTTCCAGCACCAACCTCTTCACTAGTTACAGATCTCTTTAATGTAGAATTATTTAGATGATTTACTTCTGCAAAGATTGTGCATATTTACTGATATTGGTGGATTGTAATGACTGATGTTTGAGTAGACTTTTATGTTGGAAATGTTCAGAACTGGGCAGTTTTGTCATTATTGGTTCATACATTTTGTTTCATTGCTTACTGGAAAAATGTTCAAAACAATAAAGTTAAAACACCCTCTAACAAGTGTGCTGTATTATACAAGGAATATAACTGAATACAATCAGGAAAGTGAAGCAAAGAACACAGGTATGTTTGCATGGTCCTAAATATGTGTGCAAGGGGCCTATGATTTGAAAACAGCCCAAAGGTAAACTTTATTCGCCACTGACCAGATGCATTTTCTTTGAATGCAGGTTTCAATGCCATTTCAATGGATGTGAGTTTCAAGGGCAGAAAAGTTTTAATGCTAAGTCTGTTTTCATTGTGAGACAGACATCTGCTAAACAAAGCAATACTATCAGTTTTTGTGCTATAAAATTTAAAATAAAAGTTTTAAATGAAATCCAAATAATTGCAGAAGTAAAGCATAAAGTAGAATGCACATTACAGTGTTTATGGTAAATGGGGAGAAACAGTCAAGTAATGGGACACTGGAATGCCTGTGGGGGGGGGCTGTGTATGGTTGCCCCATTTGACCATGATTTTGTGAGGGGGTGGCAAACTCAAAGACAGCCCCCGGCGGCACAAAATCTAGCTATGCCACTGAGTGAGTCATATTAATTCAGAAAAATAATGCCTTACGAGTAAACAATAAACACATTACAGTATGCTTCCTAGTTGAAGTTGTTTGTAAATATTCTACATTTTGCTCCTTTGGTCCTCATAATGAGATGTAGTATTTCACATTTTAGAGACGGAAGGTTGAGAGCTGTGGTAGTTACTCTCTATAGTGCAGCATGTAATTTTTAGTGGTGTTTTGATCCCATCACTTGCTGTAGTTAATAGACTGCATAGTCGGTTCATGTTTAGTTTGAGATCATGTTATTTTTTGCAAGGGGATAAGCAGAAAATGTGATGCTTTTGTAGTAGAAGTTTATTTAAATGAACAAGGTTGAGCTCACAAATAGGAAATGGGAAGTTTTGGTTTCTGGAAAGGTTATTTGTGGGTTTGCTTACTAGGAAAGTGTGGTTGGGCAAAAGTCCATTTTCACTGGAGGTGCTGGCCTGGCGTAAAAGCTCCACATGTAAGAATGTATTGATTATTCCAATGTAGAATAGTAAACAAGACTAATGATAAAAAATGCAATTGCATTTCACTCACAATATAATTTACTCTCATATACCTTACCTCATTCATATAGTTTAAGATCCCTTGCATCCTTTGATGGAGTAAAAAGTATTCTAGTTATTAAAATAAACTGGGCTTAAGAGTTATGGGAATGTTTTAATTTGGGGAGCATATTTCTCAACTTCCTGACACAAGAAATCTGGATAAAGCCTTAAATAATGGAGGGGGGGAGACTGGACACCTCAACTAACCCGTCTACCAGTATCTCATCCTTCTCCTCTCTGCCCTTATTACTTTCCTAATGTCAGCTTCACTCACTCAACCAAATAAGTTATTTTGAACAAAGTACTGCAAAAGAACTGCTTCTCATTCATCCATTCAAGCTATTATAAATACAGGAACATGTGAAAATAGTATGATTAAAGAAAAAAAATCATTGCATAAGCATTATAACACCTTGACATAATTTACATATACAGTAATTAATGGAACTACTCTGTCATTGTTGATGTGAAATTCTACTATGTCTACATTTGCTATAAAGGTCTATTTCTCTTGCTAAATATTTTGTATTTCACATCGGCTGCGCCTGAAACTAGTCATATCTCATCAGTGCACTATCCCAGAAAACAATATAAATAAAATATATACATATATGTGCGTGTATATGTGTGTACAACAATATACAAATACATGTGTGTGTTGTGTGGGTGTATATGTATACATGTATATGTGCCTGGGATCTTATAGGATGAGCAGGAAAATGTTGCTGGGGATAGAGAAATCTGGTCTACTCTGCTCAGTTGGCCAAAACTGTGACCCTCACCAGGCCAAGTAGTTTAGCAAATGGTTTGATGGATGGCATGACAGACTAATAAAGGAACCAGCTATGAGAAATAATGGGATCATATCAAAAATGGGTCTAAACAGACATAAGCTTTATGAAAATTAGAGGTTTTTAAAAGACCCTCTAAGTGTTCCAAAAAATTGTTGGCAAAATATGGAATTCCAGCATTATGGTGGAGAATTAAAGAAAATAAATTCAGATATGATGAACTAAACTATACCCTGAAATCATTATCAGTCTCTTGCCTCTTCAGTGGACAGATGTAGATGGTTAGCAGTACATGGGTAGCCATTACATACAAGAAGAATTCATAACAAACATCATTACAAAACTGAGGCCACAAGTCAGGTCAGTGGCACAAGAATAATACGCAAGTACCAATTAGATCCTGGTAATAAATATGATGAAGCATTCTGTACTGCCTTCAGGTGACCCAGGTCTCCATTAAAAATAACCACACAAGGACCATTGCTGCAGTCTAGGACTGGAGCCACAGGCACGTACATAACCTTGAAAAGATCTTCCTGTGGAGCGAGGACTTAATTCTGGCTATTTGTCTGTTCTTCAGGAATCACATCCAAACTCCAGTCTATAATCTCCATAAATGAACATGGAGGATAGACAAGAACCTGTGGAGGATCTAAATGTTGAATGCAAGGTCATCACCTCAGTCTTGTCAGGAGTGAATCGTATTTGACTACTCTTATCTAACTAAAGAAGGCATATAGACCATCTTCTATAGCGGTCAGGAACAACATACTATACAGTGGGAAAGAATATAATCATATAATCCAAACATCTCTTACAAGTGATATTTCCAAAAGGAAGCATACAATCAGTGAATAACAAAGAATCAACAAAGGAGCACTAACAGACTTTTCATCACAGAGGGTAGCTCCAAGAAGAATTTCATCACTGAAACCACTCTTTGCATGCACCCCAAGAGGAAAGAGACAAACCAGTCAGGGACTGTGGAAGACAGACAAAAGGGTTTTAAAACAGGAGGAGAAATAGTTTAAACTGATTTCTCTGCTTAGTGTAGCAGAAGCATTTCACTATCAAGTGAGAATAGAAATCAAACCAGAGGGGGGCAAAAATCAGACATCTGAATGTGCCAAAAAACAAAACAAAGAATATAAGAAGAATGAGCAGATGCAATGGAAAGAAATGTGGAAAAGGCATAAATGTTGTGGCAAGTACAGAGATCTCCTGGAAAAACCTCATGTCATTCAGGACTTGACAAAAAATGGTTCAGGAGAGGTAAACTGAAACCAAAAGATGAAGGAATGGTTAAGGAGAGGTAAACTGAAACCAGAAGATTAAAGTTTAATAACGGTGGCCCAGGAGAGTGGACTACATACAAGCTGGTTTACAAAGTCCACTGAACATGTGTGAGAAACAGACAAATGCAGGTTCTGTAAAAAAAAAAAAAAAAAGAACTGGAAACAGTAGCACATCTTGTTACTGGGTATGATACTCTTGTGGCAGAAAGCCCATATACTGAAAGACACAATAATGTGGCAAGACTGTTACATTTGGGATTGTGCACACTCTACAATATTAAAGTAGCTGAGAGGCACTGGAAACATGAACTACAAAGCATTGTAGAGAATGATGAAGTTTTTATCACATGGGATCACCCATTACTAACATTTCAAAAAACAGATGTGAGAAAACCACACACAGTAGCCCAGGAAAAACAGACAAAAGTAGCATTAATCACTGAAACTGCTACAACCAGTGATTACTGTGACATCCATACAGCGAGACAAAGTCATAAAAATAAATGTAATTAACTCATCGTAACTATACATCTGTGTTATCTATTTTCATTCTTCCTCAACTGATGGTTCTCTGATCCAACCTTGTATCTGTCTTGGCCGAATTTTCTTAGACTCTTGGATCCAATTCTTGAACTCCTCCTTTTACCCATAATGCCCCAGAACCCTGTAATACCTCAGATCAAGTTTGTTGCCCCAAATGCAGACAGGCTAACCTCAGGGCAATATAGAAAGAAAGGGGCTCAAAGATGGAACAGTGGCTCTGTATTGACTATCAAGTCACTCCCAAAGGAAAGGGGAAAGGGAAAGGAGGGCAGGAAGATGAGGAAGAATGAAAATGGACAACACAGATGTAGAGTTGTGGTGAGTACATAACTTTTATATTTGATGTCATTTTCATTCATTCCTCAACTTATGGACAGAGTCCCTAGCTACAGGAGTTCTGGGTGGCCTTCATGGAAGGATATTCCACAGTACCACAGAACCAAAGGCAGCCCTATTTCTGGAGATCAAATCCAATTTGTAATGGGCAATAAAGGTATGATCATTTGACCAAGTGGCTGCAGCACAAATGTTGTCAATGGAAGGTCTGAACCAAAAAGCAGAGGAAGTAGCCGTGGATCTGGTGGAGTGACCTTTAGGAGGTCTGGGCAAGGAAAGACCTCATTCACTGTAAACATACAAAATCTGTTAACCGTTTTACTAAGGTAACTATGGAAACTGTTTTCCCCAATTTGTTGGGGGCAAACAAAACAGACAACTGTTTTTCTGAGATCTTTTGTTCTATGGAGATAAAAACGGAGCCATCTATGTACATCTAAAAGATGAAGCATGTATTCACCTTTGCTGGGGAAGTTGGGGAAGAAAACAGGCAAACTGATGGCCTGGTTAATGTTCACTTCCAAGGCTACTTTGGGCAGGAAAGCAGAATTAGCTTGCAAGGTAACCCTATGTAAAACCAAATATGGGAATTTTCTGGAGAGTGCTTGGAGTTCAAGACACCCATCTTGCAGAGGTAATAGCCACTAGAAAGGCCATTTTCCAAGAAAAAAAACTCAAGATCAGATTTGGCCAATGGCTCAAAGGGGCTTCAAGATAAACTCTGCAGTAACAGCATTAGATCCCAGTGTGGAGTACAGTCTTTAACTGGTGGCCTAAGCAAAAATGTACCTTTAAGGAAAGCTTTACATAATTCTGATGAAGCTAAAGGAGACATATTGTCTCTAGTATGAAAATTCAAGATGACTGCTAAATGAACTTTGATGGTAGAAAAACTAATTTCTTCTTGAAAAATAGATGCTAGGAAATCCAGGACAGTAGGATTAAGAGCAGTAGAGGGATCCAGTTCCCTTTGATGAACCCAACAGGAAAACCTTTTCCATTTACTCTTGTAAATCTTCCTGGTGGAAGCTTTCTGGGATGACAGTAATATCTGAAGGACCTAGGAGGAAAGCATGGGCTGTCTAACCACTAGAAGCAATGATGAAGCACATACTCAGTGTGCCACTCAACTACAGCCCATAAGGCATAACGTACCAAACACTCTTGTCATAGGTGACTCTATAGTCAGGCACACTGATGTTCCACTCACCAGGCTAAACAAGGAAAAAGTTACTGTCAGCTGCCTGTCAGGTGCCAGGATCCGCCACATAATGCACGCAATCAGGTCACTCCACAACAAGTACAAATATGACTCTGTCATTGTCCATGTTGGTGTGAATGACCTGAGACATACCTCCCTGGACTACATGAAAAGAGACATGGAGGAGCTCTCTGATCTTGCAGCCCAGGCTGGTATGACCCTAGCCCCGAGTAGCATCCTGCCATCACCCAGAATGACACCACAGTACAAGGACAAAATGATTGACTTTAACAATTGGCTAAGCTTCTGGTGTCATTCTAAGGGAATCCAGTATCTGTCTGCCTGGGATGACATGATCGACAGACCACGCTGCTTTGCCAGAGATGGCCTGCACCTGTCGCCCTTGGGATTCCGGATACTGGCAAAGGCTCTTGCCACCCCTATAGTGCCTTTTTTAGGCAAGGTTCAAATAACAAATTCACCACCATAACAGGTACAAGCAAGCAAAATCTGAGGGTAATGCTACTCAATGCTAGACGTCTAAACCTCAAAATGCACTCAATCGAGGCACTCCTTAAAATAGAGAACATTGACATCTGTGCAGTGACAGAGACCTGGTTCAAAGCTCCAGAGAGCACCCCTGCATTACCAGGCTATAATTCATACCACACCTTTCGGTCATGAAACCCGGAGCGAAACACTAAAGGTGGAGGCGTGTCCATATTCATTAAGGATATCCACACCTCCAAGCTAGTTGCTCAGCATAATGCATCCGAGATTATCCAAGTTCAACTAACTCTGGGCAAAACCGCAATCCAGATTGTAGCTTGCTACAGACCCCCCACCATGGCCCAGGATTCCCACTCCTCTTTTCTTGATACACTGGAAAATATTAAGGTACAACCCAACAGTCTAATAATGGGTTATTTCAACTACCCTACCATTAACTGGGAAAACTACTCATGTACCAACTCTTTTGCTCAACGTTTTCTGGAAATCATCAATTCCAACGCTTTGGAACAACTTATCCACATCCCCACCAGAGGCAGCAATATTCTAGACCTGGTCATCACCAACATGGGTGACCGGTGTTCCACACGAGAGGTCAGCTCCTCGTTGGTCAGATCCGACCACAAGCTAATCACCCTAGACATCCACATCCCGCTCCCACCCCCCCCCCCCCAATTAGGAAAACAACCGTAAAAAAGGTCTCCAAAGCCAACTTCATGCTTCTTAAGACAGAAGTGGCAAACTTCATGACATCCATGCAGATGGACAATAGAGGTACGACTGCTGAATCCTACACAAATGCACTTTATAAGCACTTACACAAGTGCATGGATCGTGCTATCCCTAACAGAACCAAGATGCTATCCTCCAAAAAAAAGGAAGCCAATCTGGTGGTCTTCTGCCATAAACAAACTCTACAACAGAAGAAAGAAACTGTTGCAAAAAAAAGTAAAATCCCATGATTGGAGGAACTCCCTGGTCAGCCTCAGTAAGAAGCTGAGATCCCTCATAAAATCCTCCAAAGCTAGTTATGAAAACAAAATTGCCACTGATTCTAAAGACAACCACAAAGCATTCTATAGCTATGTCAAAAATCTCAATGGCAACATTCAGATCTGCTCAGAGTTACAGCACAATGACACTAAATATACAGAACCAACTGATATTACCAACATCCTGGCAGATAGGTTCAGTGCTAACTTTACCCCCCTCTCACCCCCTAAAGGGCCCATCTTTATACCGGAAGAATGCAAAGTTCCTGTAATCACGGCTGCACAGGTAAAAACTTCACTCTCCAAAGCCAAAAACACAGCATCCTTGGGACCTGACAACATCCCAGGCTGCCTTCTACATGAACTACAGAATGAACTGGCACTCCACCTAAGTACCATGTTCAATCATAGCCTCACCTCAGGCTTTGTGCCCATTGAATGGTGCACTGCGACAATTATCCCACTCCACAAAGGGGGGCCACAACAGACCCCAGGAACTACCGCCCCATTAGCCTGATGAGCCTCGTCTGCAAGACCATGGAACGTATCATCATGGAAATCATAAACAAAAGACATTGGAGATCTCCAAACCCTGGACCCCACACAGTTTGGGTTTGTAAAAGGCAGATCATGTCTCCTAAACCTGATAGACTTCTTTGAAGTAGTCACCAAAGCCATAGATGAGGGTAAGGTGGTTCACACAGCCTATCGAGATCTCACCAAGGCGTTCAACACCATCCCCCACTCTGGAATTATAGATAAACTCACTAAACTAGGTATAAATCCCTATGTCACAAGATGGGTTGCCAACTGGCGTACTGAAAGAACGCACACTGTGAAAGTAGCAGACTCCAAATCAGACTTCAGACCAGTGACAAGTGGAGTACCACAGGGTTCAGTCCTGGGTCCTCTCCTGTTTGGTATCTACTTCTCTGAAGTACAGGCTAACATAGAAGGTCTTTGGCTAACTAAATTCGCAGATTACTGCAAACTAGGAGCCATAATTGAAACTCCTAACAATGTGGACATCCTACAAAAGGGCCTCACTGAGACAGATGCCTGGTGTCAAAGACATGGTCTCAACCTCAATGCCAAAAGTGCATTGTCATCCCCTTTGGTAGAAATTCTGTACCCATGAACTACCACATAGGTGGTAGTCTACTTAACACCGAAAGTGTGATAAGAGACCTTGGGACACAGGTGGACAGTAGTCTCTCCTTTGATAATCACATCGCCAAAGTGGTCAGGAAATCCTTCTACATGGCACACCTCATCACAAAAGGTTTCTCATCCAGAAAAAAAAGAGGTCATTGTTCCCCTCTACTCATCACTCATTAGACCCATTATAGAGTACAACGCCCCTTTTGGTATGTACCTCACAAGACATCTACAACAACTGGAAAGGCCACAAAAATACCTCACAAAGAGGATTACTGGCCTCAAACAGATGCCTTACGCAGACCGTCACAAAAACTCCAGCTTTACTCCGTCGCATATCGCCTACTCAGAGGCGATCTCTGCCTAACATACAAAGCTATGTCAAACCCACAGCTGTTGGACATGCTCCACTTAAAGAAATCCCAATCCCTCTGAGCTACACGCTCTAGGGACCTAAACCTGGTCACCGCAATAAACAGAACATGCTGGAGGGATAGATTCCTGTCCCAGAGACTTCCCATACTCTGGAACAGACTACCTATCTATGTCAAACAGAGCTCCTCATTAGCACTCTTCAAGAAAAAACTTGATGATTGGATGGGTAATAGGAAATTCACCCCGGGGATCACTTCTGTGGTTCTGCTTGACAGGGGCACAGGAAAATAATTTTCTTGGGTGCCGAAAGCCAGGGTACATTTTTGGCTAGGCTTGTATAGGCCCTAGGGCCAATAGCCTAGTACCTACCTATGAACCTATGAAATCATGTGGTCAACTTGAGGCTTGCATGAGATAAGATCTGGACCAGGGTCCAGTATCTAAGGTGGACATTGAAGATGAGACCAATGAAAGGGGAACTATGCTTCACAAAGCCAAAATGGGCAATGAGGATAACCTTGCTCTTCAACTGAAGTGCTTTATGTAAAAATTTGGTGATTAGAAGTATGGAGGAATAAGTGTAAAGGAAATGGGGCTAATTTATTGGCTAGACATATAACAGCCTCAGGGCCAGTAGTCTAGTAAATTGCTATGATCTTATGATGCTAGGAAACCAGAGGACCACACATAGATTACAGCATCTCTCTGTGATTCCCCGGGGGGGGGGGGTTGGGGAATCAGGTCAAAGAACTTGCTGTGCTTATTGTTGTGGGGAAAGGAAAACAGATCACAGCAAGGTTGACCCCACTGACAGAAAATCCTCTCCACCACCAATAGATTCAGAGACCATGTATTAGCATCAGAATGGGCCTGCTGAGTTTGTCTGCCAGCACATTGGATTTCCCAGAGATGTGCATTTCCATAAGACAGCAACTGGAGATTGCCCACTGCCACATTTTCATTGCTTCTATACAAAGGGGAGAGGAATGGGTTCTCCCTGGTTGTTTATGTACCAAACCACGGACATGTTGTCTGCTTGGGTAGCAGTCATCCCCTAAGGGATATAGTCCTGAAAGCCTGCTATGCTAAAAGGACTGCCCTCATCTCCAGGATATCGATATGCAAATTGGTCTACTCTGGGGATCACGTGCCTTGGTCCCATCCAAAGAAATGCCCACCCCACCCCCTACTGAGAGCCATCCATGGCCACTATGGCTACTGGAGGTGGAAACACAGAAGGGCATCCCTGACAAACTTCAGTGGATTGTACCCACCAAAGCAGGCAATTTCTGGAAACACACTAAATCCAAGCAGCCTCAGGTAAGCTGCTACCACTGCCATACACTTGGTGAACACCCTGGGTGCTGTAGTGAGTCCAAAGGGCAGGGCTCTAAACTAATAGTGACTGGCCCACCAGCCAAAAATCAGATATCTTCAGGCCAGTCTGTTCATTTTGATGTGATAATACGCATCCTGAAGATAGTCAGAGCACACCCCCAATTGTCCTTTCTCAGAAATGGCAGAATGGACTGAACTGTGACCATTTGGAACTTGGAGTTCTTTGCAAACTGAGTTTGGCGAAATCCTGACTGGTTCTCAGGTCCCCTGTCTTCTTTGGCACTAAAAAGAACCTTAAGTAAGTTCTACATACTCTCTCATCTGGTGGGACCACTTGGATGACTCTTGTCTAGCAGCTTTTGAATTGCTAAGGATGGCTCTCACTGACTGGGTGGAATGTTGGGAAGCCTTTCCATCTGATTGGTGGGATTTGCAAAAATAGGATGAAACAGCCTCTGGATATAACGTCTTCCACCCAAGTGTCATTTGTGATTGATGCCCAGGCTTTGGGTGCAGAGACAAGTGGGCCAACTGCTTCTATAAAAGAGAAGTCTTGCAACCCTTCAGGAGTGCTGGAAGGGCATATCCGAGAAGGAATTTCCAACCCCCTGGTTTTGCAGACCTCCTCTGCTGTGAGGGCACCATCTTCCATTGGAACTACCCCCCCCCCCAGCCTTTGGGGGAAATTTCCCCTTGTAAGTCCTGGAAAGGACCTTGTGACTTATGGAACTACATCTTTATACGTCTGTTCTGATTCCTGGAAAAGGATGTATGCAGGGTAGAAAAATGTGTTACAATGGCAGACAAGGTCTTCCCATCTTGTTCACTGTGGGAGAGTGTTTCTTTAACTGTTGGACCAAACAAGGAAGGTCCAAAGGGAGCATTGATGAATGAAGAACTGAAGGCTCCACAAAATTGCATAAGCCTATCCAGGCACGTCTCCAAATGGCTATTCCTGAACCCACTGCCTGTGAGGTACCTTCAGCTGCTTGGGAGATCAACCTCATGGATGTGTTAAGAGACGGACTGAAGGGTGGCCAGTTGTGAAGATAGTTGTTTGTGCTTCTCCACAAACATGGACCCAGGAAGAGACTTGGAAAGTTTTTTAATCAAATCTCTTTGCAAACTAGTGAAATGTGCCAAATAATTCAATAACCAAAGATAAAATGTCATTAAGGCAAAAAAAGAAGTTATGTACTCACCATAACGTTCCACGTTTGTAGTCCATCTCACCCTTCATTCTTACATGTGGAATCGGAGCCGATCCTCAGCTCAGACTCTGCCTATTTATAAGCTGGAAGACTTCTGGTAGGCTCATGGCTAGGTAGGTATCCCATGGTGCACCAGTACAATCCCCAGATCTTGTTTGCTGCTCACTAGGAGAAATAATAACAACATACAGAAAGAAGCCAATACTAAAAGGTATCCATAAATAATAATAATAACATTTTTCTATCTCCAGGTACTTCCAGGATGGGGGTAGGAGGGCGGATTCATAAGAATGAAGGGTGAGATGGACTACAAACATGGAACGTTATGGTGAGTACATAACTTCTTTATGTTCTGTAGTCCTATCTCACCTTCATTCTTACATATGGGCCAAAGTCCCTAGTGCCTTATTCTTGGGTGGCTCAAGGAAAAATACTCCTGAGTACCATGGACCCAAAAGATGCTCTACCCCTGGAGGTTAAATCCAATTTGTAATGAGTAATAAAAGTGTGATGGGTAGCCCACATAGATGCTGCACAAATATTATCAAGTGGGACCCTGGCTTGAAAGGCTGCAGAGGTAGACTGAGATCTGGTAGAATGAGCCTTGATTTTAAAGTGTAAAGGTCTACCCTCAGAACTGTAAACGTAAGCTACACAGCTAGAAATCCAATTAGAGAGAGTTACTTTGGAAACTGGTAAGCCCAACCTGGATTTGGAAAAGGAAATGAATAACTGATCTGATTTTCTGATGTCTTTAGTCCGGTGCAAATAAAAACGTAATTGTCTATGGACATCCAGCTGGTGAAACCTGTACTCAGCTGTGTTGGAGTGATTTGGAAAGAAAACCGGAAGTTCTATGGATTGATTCAAAGTGGCATGGGAACAGACCTTGGGGACAAAAGAGGGATTAGTATGAAGGGACACCCTGTCTTTGTAAAAAATCAGATAAGGGGGTTTAACAGACAATGCTTGCAACTCTGACACCTGTCTGGCTAACGTGGTAGCCACCAAAAACAACATCTTCCAAGACAAAAATTTCAAAGAGGATGAATGAGAAGGCTCAAAGGGCGGAGATGTTAAATTTAGATAACACAAAATTTAAATCCCATGAGGCCACAGGTTCTTGAACAGGGGGTCTTAAAGTGGCACCTTTAAGGAAGGTTTTGCACAGCTTATGTGACATCAGGTTAGAATCTGGAAAACCTAGATGAAAATTTGAAATCGCTGCCAATTGAACTCCGATAGTGGCAGCCACAGATCACTGGTGAAAAAGCTCAGAAAGGAATTCCAAAACCACTAGAATGGAGGCAGTGTAGGGGTCAATATTCATTTTCTCTGCCCAAATAGAGAATCTTCTCCATTTACTGGAATATATATAGTCTCTCCTGGAAGGTTTAGAAGAAGATGTGATGATAGATGAGGATGAGAAGTCAGTGAAGTCATGGCCTGACTAGGAACTGGAGCAGAACAGCAGCCACTGTTAAATTGAGGGGTGTGGAGAGGTGGAGCAATAATGTGAGTCAACAGTCCAGGAAACTGGGGTCAGATCCAAGGATCTTCTAGGAGAAGAGGCCCCGGAAAAGAATCCAAAAACCAAACAAGGGCAGTAAGGAGCAATGAGGATCAGTTGCATCCCCAGCTGTTTTGAATAACCTTGGGAATGAGAGGAAAGCATAAAGAGACCAGGGAGGGGCCATGACCAAAGTTAGTCTCTCGGCCTCTCCCCTGGAGATGAGGAGAAGTAGCTTGGGTGACATTGATTGTTGCCAAGGATGTCACCATCTGCGGAAAATCTGTTCCGCTGTTTCCTGTTTCAGAGACCACTCATGAGGCAACAGGATTGCCCGGCTGAGCTTGGTCCGCTATCACGTTGGTTGTCCCTGGAATGTGCATTACCACTAGAAAACGCTAGGAAGATATCGCCCATTTCGAAACTTGCATGGCCTCGCGACAGAGTGGGTAAGATCTGGTTCTGCCCTGTTTGTTGATATACCATACTACCGACATGTTGTCTGATTATATTGCAATAGAACCCAGAGGTAGAAGGTTGTGAAATGCTTGCAAAGTCAGGAGTACCGCCCTCATCTCTAGAACATTGATATGCAGGTGAGCCTCATGATCTTGCCATGTGCCTTGGACAGTCCTGCCTAGATAATGCCCCCCCTCCCTGTGAGGCATCTGTGGTCACAGTGGCAATGGGTTGGCGAGGAACAAATGAAGCTCCCGTGGTCAGCTGATTGGGTAATGTCCACCAAAGGAGGTCCTTCTTGCAAGATTCTGTCAGCAGAATGTGATGAAATAATGGAAGGTGCTGAAATGACCATTGGGACGACAGAAGTCACTGAAGAATTCTCATGTGTAACCTGGCTAGTGGCACTAACAGTATGGTGGAAGCAATGGTCCCTAGAAGCTGCAGAATAATCCTGGCTTTGACCTTTCGTAAGGGGAGAAGAAGCTGAATTTGAAAAAAACAGGTTCTGTGCCCTTTCTGCAGGAAGACGATCCACCATGTTTACTGTGTCGATCTCTGCGCCTATAAAAATCACACATTGAGAGGGCAATAAGGCAGATTTTTCCCAATTTACAGAAATTCCCAGATGGGCACAAAGCTGGATAGTAGCATCCCTGTTCTGAAGGAGTAGATGCCTGGTGGGGAGATCAGGAGCCAGTCATCCAAATATGGAAATACCTGGAATCCTCGATGTCTCAGGTGAGCTGTCACTACTGCCATACATTTGGTGAACACCCTGGGGGCTATGGTGAAACCAAAGGGCAGAGCATGGAACTAGTAGTGACTGGCTCCCAGTCAGAAGTGTAGATAACTCCTTGACACCCTGTCTATTTTTATGTGGTAGTAGGCGTCTTGGAGATCTATTGAGCACATCCAATTGTCTTTCCTTAACAACAGGAGTATAGACTGCAGTGTTACCATCCGGAACTTGTCCTTCTTTACAGATTCGTTCAATCTGCTGAGATCCAGAATGGGCCTCCAGTCCCCTGTATGTTTTGGCACTAAAAAGAATCTGGAGTAAGATCCGGATCCTATTCGGTCTGCTGGGACAGTTTGGATGACTCTTTTTGACAGCAACTTGTTGACCTCCACAGTTGCCTGATCCCTGTGATTGGGTGGAACATCTGGGATCTTCTTTGGAACAAAAAGTGGAAGAGAAAAGGGTATAACATAACTTCTGGTAATAATTCTTTGTACCCACTTGTCTTGAGTGATACTTAGCCAGGCTTCTGGATACAAAGAAATGCGACCCCCGATCGGCACCACAGAAGCACAGTCAGGCCCCACATGAGGAGCGCTGGTAAAGCCTGCCCCAAAAGGAATCGTGACCTCCCTGGTTTTGCTGACTGCCCCTGCCTCTACCATTTCCTCCTCCTGGATAAACCTCTGGGACTTCTTTAACCACATCTTACCACCCCTCTGACCCTTAGGGTATGGTCTAGAGAGAACAGTAAAACATACTCCCACAGCATAGAGCGTTTTTCCTTCTTGCTCGCACTGGGTGAGAGTGTCCTTTACTTGGATCCAAACAATGAGAAACAGTCGAAGGGGGCATTAGTAAAGGTAGACTTAAATGGTTCTGCAAGTTACACAAATGCATCCAGGAATGATGTCTTAGGGAAATTCCTGAACCCGCTGCTCTACTCGCTCCATTGGCTGCATACGAAATAAGCCGCATGGAAGAGTTGACTATAGAGTTCAAGGTGGACAACTGGGCAGAATCCTTGTCAGGGACTCCCTCAATACATGTACCTTGTAAAGAGTCTCCTAACTCTTTAAGAAGATCTCTCTCAAGCCTCATAAAGTGAGTAAGGTAATTCAGCCATCTAAGGGTAAATGCCACTGACAAAAAGATACGCTTCCAATATGTGTCCATCGTTCGAGACTCCTTATTCGGCAGATGAACAGAAGAAGAAGTCTCAGCTAGCTTCTTCTTAGTGGCCGCTGCCACCACCATAGCATCTACAGGAGCACCTTTAGACAAAAAAATCTTTTCCTGGAGGGACGGAAAGAAACTTGTTCGGTCTCCTGGGGACTGGCTCCATGGCATCAGGAGTATCCCACACCTTTCGACTAACTAAATCCATCAATTCGCCGAAGGGTGGAGACACCCAAGAGGCAGAATGTTAAGACCCTCAGCCTTCAGGTACACCGACTCCTCATCAGAAAAGGTGACAGTGGGCCCACCACACCTCTGTTTAAGGATTTCCAGGATGTCTACGAAGGAGACATCATCAAAGTACCAAAACTGCCTTCTCAAAAAGCTCACCGATAAAGGTCAAGTTAAAGATGGATCTGCAGCTGTCTAGGCTAGAGACATTCAGCGATGTCTTCTTCAAAACAGAAGAAAATAAGGCTTCGCTAAAATTAGATGCAAAAATATCCATTCTTAGAGAGAACTTGGCAATCTGAAAAATAAAAAAATCCAGAATCAACCTGACTAAACCCACATTCCACTCACAGAATGAAGGGCATATACTCAATATCATATTCATAACCTCAAAAAAGTCATGTAAAATAGTGTGCCAGGCAAAACCATAGAGATGACACCAAAAATATCCCATCCAAGAGTGGTACTAAAGAGTGTTTTCTGCTCAGTGAAAGAGTGTCAGTCTCACATTCAAAAGCTGAAAATGCCACCAGTCTAAACACAAAATGAACGACAGATCTGTCCACAGTGCAGAAAAGCTTAGCTAGTCAACCTCATGCAGGTAAATATCTTCTTGGACAAGACTATTGCAGAGAAGGTTATGCTTATCAACATCTCTGGATCATCAGGAATGCTACTGTTGAGAAGTGAGTGAAGAGGAAGAATATGCAGCATGTACGTATGGATATATTAGCATGAACTGGTATATCTGCCAAGTGGTGCAGTAGTACAGCAAATAGCATTGCAATCTCACAGGAGGAGGTTCTTTGCTTCAATTTTAAGTTAGAGTGCCTTCTCTGTGAAATCATCTCGTCTTCCCCACATCTTGGTGGACTTTTTCTGAGTGCTCGAGTTTCCTCCCACCTTCCAAAGACATGCAGAAGTGAAGCTGATATTCTTCAAACTGTTCATAGTCATAATGCTAGTGTGTGAGTATATGTATTCTATAATACACTGATAATCTATCCAGAACAACTTTCCTTGCCTTGTGGCACTTGTTGCCAAGATAGGCTCCTGCCTTCCCATGACACTCAGTAGCATAAACCAGGTAATAAAAAGATGGAAGGATGGATAAATGGCAATTTTTCTGGGAATGTGCTTGATTTTCAATGTGGTCATTTGTTGCCACCAACTAGAAAACCTTTTCCATTTGCTAAACATGTGATTTTCTAGTAGCAGGCTTTCTTGCCTCCATTAGTATCTGCAGCATATCCTACGTAAACAGGTGCCTAAAAGGAATTAAGATCTTAACATCTAGATAGTCAAATGAAGTTGACTGATGTCTGGGTGCATCAAACACCCCTGTTCTTGTGAGAGTAGACACAGTCTGCATGGAATGCTTATGGTAATTGTCCCTGGTCATTTCCAAAAGAATGGAGAACCACCGTTTCCTGGGCCAGAAGGGAGTCACCACAATGATCTTATGGAATTCCTTCTAATTCTTGGGCAATACCCTGGATATTGGTGGAAATGGTTGAAAAGCAAATAGGAAAATTCCTACCCAAGAAAAAGAAATAGAAAAAAGGAATCTGTCTTCTAGGCCTTCTTGGCTTGGAGTCCTCGAAAAGAATCTAGCCAGTTAATTATTCAGAGTGGAGGCAATGAAGTCTACTTGAGGAACCCCCCCAGAGATGGATCAAATCTTGGAAGACCCCTCTGACCTTGTTTCTGTTTGTGAAGGTCTGCCATGGTCCTGCTCTGCTTATTCGCCACACAGTTTTGCTCTGGCGGTCTGTAGGATGCCTATAGAGTGAGATTGTGCTGGTAAACCATATCCCAAGCTAAAATGGATAGTCTGCAAAGGGGGTATGACCAGGTTCCCCCTTGCTTGTTGATGTACCACATTCCTGTAGTATTGTTTGTAACCACTTGAAGACGTCCTGGGGACCAACGATGGTTCAGAGGATTAAGTGCACTGATCACATCAAACATCTCCTTGACATTTATGTGCTTGCATCTGTCCTTGATGTTCCACACCCCATGTACTTTTGTCCTACTGGAAATTGCTTCCCAAGCAAAGCCTGCAGCATCTGTGGTGACAGACTGCTTTGAAGCAGGGAGGGAGAAGGGGAGACGGATTGGATTTGGGGATATCTGTTGTCTCGACTAAATGATTTTTCTTCTGATAATCCCTAGCACTGGGATCTGAAAAGATTAGGAGTGCTGATGCCAAGACTAAAAGTATTTCAGAGATCACTGTATCTTTCTCATGTGGAGTCTTGCTAGGGGTATCATGATAACCAAAATCCTAAGACAAAAGACTGAGTGGAAAACCTTAGAAGTAGATCTAAATAAAGATCTATTTTTTCCTGTAGAAGAAAAGCACTGTGAATTGAGGTGTCTAGTTAAACTTCCCAGGAAAACAATCCTTTTTGAAGCAGTCAGGAAAGACTTTTGAATATCCTCTTGGAATCCCAGTTTGTGCAAGAGCTCTCTCACCCAAGAGAGAGATTCCTGAGACCTTGAAAAAAACTTTGCAAAGATAAGCAAGTCATCTAAAAGTGAAAAAAATGGGGATACCCTCAGGCCTGCAATGAGCCATATTTGGAGCTAGACAATTTGGGAACACTCTTGGAGCAGTGGATAGTCCAAAGGGTAAGGCAGACAACAGATAATGTGATCCAGACATGCAAAACCTTAAGAAACACCTGAAGTCTGATTTTCTGTTTCCTTTTGACAGGAAAAATGGAGCCAACCGTATTACCAACAGCTGCTTCCCCAGGATGGGTACAGCATTCAGACCTACAGGAAAACCTTCCCAGTTCCCTCTCCCAGGACCAACAAGAGGGACTCTCCCTTGTACGCTAAGGGAACCCCAACAGCTGCAGAGGACATGGCTAACCCCTGGTCCATAATGGCTGTAGGTGCTACACCAGAGGGATCTGGGGTAAAAGACGAGTGCTCTAAGGTACAACAAATTTTCACAGCAGAGGAAGCCACCTACAGCTGAGGTAAATGGCTAGCCTGTTGTGGTGGCAAAGGCTGTTTGCTTAACTTTTTCTCTTTCTGGTTGGAAGAAAAAACAACCATGGGACTGGTAGTCTGTTCTGTGGTCAGGCCAAAAATGGTGCCTCTATCCTGGGTAGCTTGAAAATAACTTTCTGGAGAGGAAAGTAATAAAACATAGCAACATTTAAGAAAATGGAAGGCTCCCCCCCCCCCAAAGATAATTTATCTGCGCAAAGAAAAGCACAAGCTGACCGTCAATACTTAAATGCCTCAGAACAGCATATTCTTCAGCAGCAATAAAGCTCTTAAGGGCTTCGTGCCCAAACTTGTCTTTTAGTCAGCTGAGGTTGAACTGCTTGAACATTCTGGAAGCTATCTAGCTGTTATATCTCTGGCAGGATATAACCTATATAGCTAAGGCTACTACAACAGTGATCAATATGATCATCATCCTGCACTTTTCACACCTTTGGAAACCATTTCCCATGCCAGGTCTGATGCACTGGGAGTGACAAACTAGAAAAGGAGACAAAAGAAAGAATGGGACACCTGGCTCTCAAGAGAGCTTGTCTATCAACCAGAGAACCTCCACCCTTACAAACCTCAAAACAGGGATTTGAAAAGATAAAGGGTAAAGATGCTGAGTCCAGACAGACTGTGATGTACCACCGGATTTGTTTTTCAAGTGGAGTCTGGCAGGGAAAGCATGATAATCATAGCTGCCATGTACCCCAAAATTCAGAGCAACTCCCCTGGCAGATACTTAGCAAATCATGAAGCACAGTTGGCAATCTCTACTTTGTCTGGAGGAAGAAAGGATCCTCCAGTGGCAGAATCTTACAGTTGTAAAATACAATTTTTGTGAAAACAGTTAAGAAAATGTTTGTGTGTATTGTTTTGAAAACTTGGACTGGGTAGAAGATGCTGAACAGTTTCTACAGACTTAACAACTGGAAAAAGAGTCTACAAAGATAAGACAATTATCCAACTATGGAAAGAGGTAAATGCCTTGAAGTCTCATTCCAGTAATTGCTTATTGCAGACACATTGTAAACACCCTACAGTGGAAAGTCCAAAGGGCACGACAGAGAACTGATAATGTAAGTCAGACACAGAAAATATTAAAAAAAAATGTCTGAATGGCTTGCCAATAGAGATGTGAAGGGTGACATCCTTTAAATCTAGCTTTACCTTAGATTCATATATTGTTACTAGACTAAGGGGGCTTTCTAAGCCTAGCCAAGTTTTCCTGAAAGGATAATGATGTTCTGTAACCAAAATAGGACACCAAGCACCAGGCATTTATAAGTTACCTTTGTACATAAGGGACATGGGTGCCAGGCTTGGTGTAAATTGCCTATTCCTCATCCACTGGTCTAGGTTGTGCTAAAACTGGGTAATACACAACTCAGCTTCACATGGATGGGAAGCCTGTTCCACAGGAGGGACAGTCTCTGGAACACATTCTCCCTCCCTCTCCACCCCCCCCCCCCTCCAGCATGTTCTATTTAAGTCACAGACGAAATTCAGGTCCCTAGACCTTGTATTTCTGGTACTGTCTGACTTACAAATATGCAAGAGACTCATAAGTGTGGGGTTTGTGGATGCCTTGCAAGCCAGGCATAGATCACCACTCAGCAATCTACAGAAGACTGAATAGAGGTATAGGGCTTTAAGGTTCTCTGCATAAGGCAGGTTTCTTACACCTTGTATTCTTTTTGTAAGGAACCTCTGAGGTCACTCCACTTACTGTATATGCAGGGTCAGGTACATGCCAAAGGGAGCACTGTAGTCTATGATTGGTCTGACAAGGGCGGAGTACAGTTAAAGGCAGAATACAGTGGGATAATGACCTCTTCTGACCCAAATGTCATGCCCTTACTTATAAGTTGCACAACATAAAAGGATTTCCTCACCACTATGGCCATGTGGTGGTCTAAAGTATGTCTACTGCCTATGTATGTACCCAGATCACTGATCACCGAGTTGACTCTTAGGGACATATTATTGTGACAAAGGAGGATACTGCCAGCACAGCTAACTGGAATTTTGTAAATAATTATATGTCATTTGTGAATATCAACGTAATTTATAAAAGATACTTTGGTTACACCTGTATTAGAACTGTATGTTACTTGTATATCAAACTTGTTTGTACAGATGTGTGTTGAAAAGAGTATTTGCAAAACGAGAGACTTGCTTGGCTACAAACATCTGCATTAGAAGCTGGAGCTAAGTGAAACTTGCATTTTAATATTCTGTTAAGTACAAACTTGCAGATTTAAAAGTACTGTAGTTTTATTTTTTCTGTTGTGTGTGTTTTACAGTGTGGTCTGTGTCTCTCTGCAGTTAAAGTTCCTCACCCACCCTCCCCGTTTGTGTGTTGGTGTTAGTGGCTCTGGAATTGCCCGCCCCTCCTGTAAGTCTGTATTAGAACACTCCTCCTGGGTCCATCTCATTTGCTCACTTAACCGAGTACAGTGAGATCATATTCTGCGCCTAGTGTTCACTCTACTTAATACAGAGAGTAGATTTGAGAAGGAAAAAAAAAATTGCTTTTACTGTATTTGTCTTTCCTCCTACTTTCTTTTGCTTTTCTTAAAAGTACTCACTTTTATTTATTCTTCTACTTGGGCTTCATACGTTTTACATTAAGAAGGCTTGTGGTCTGCACTGTTGTGGCAGGACAGGTAGCTTACATCCTTCTAAGCTGGGAATTGCTGATTGAAGGCCCAGTGTCTGCTAATCTAAAATTGTATTAGTTCTGGCTAAAGCACTTGGGCTTCAGGCCAGTTATTCTACATTAAGAAGGTTTGTGGTCTGTACTCTTGTGGGAGGAGAGGCTGGATTCTGCCCTTCTGAGCTGGGAATATCTGGTCACAGGCTTATTGTGCCTGCTTATTCGAATCGTCTCTTTCTGAAATTGGTGCGGCTTGTTGCTGTAGCATAGACCAGATTCAGGCCTACTGAATCTAGCTTTGTTTGTATAACTTGAGCACTGATCCAGGCCATCTTTTTGGAGAAGGTTCCCCTGCACCCTAGTAAGCAGGGGTGTACAGTTAAAACTTATCTGATTGAAGACTGCTGGAACAGGGCTCAGTTTTGAGCCTTTTTCTGGATAACTGGGCAACTTGTTTAAATCAGTTTGTTCATTTTCTATTGTACTTTATTCATCTGCTTTTACTGTATTTGTGTTTCTTCCTACTTTATTACTAGGGGCATTGTCTACAACTCTGATCTGCGGTATATAACAATAAGTATCCTTTTCCATGCATTTAAGGTGTTTTTTTGAGTGCATCTGCTTTATTTTCTAAAAAAAAAAAAAAAATATATATATATATATATATATATATATATATATATATATATATATATATATATATATATATATATATATATATATACACACCACCTTTCTAAGCTAGTACCAGTCCAGTTTTCAGGTTAGTGCTGAATTCAGGGCTGTGTTACAAATCTGTGTTTGCCTATACCTTACTTGGATAGAAGGAAGTTTTGTGTTCACCTGTGAGAGAGGGGAGCTTTGAGCAGCCTGTCTGTCCCTGGAGGAGTGGTTTCAGCCCAGAAATTAGTAGTTTATTGGCCATTTTGGGCTAATTTCTATCTCTTTCATTTCCCTGCTATAAATACCGTATTTGCCAGGTTTTGCATGCCGGGCAGCACTGGTTAGCTAGGGTAAAACTATTCCCAGCTCCACAAAGTCTCCTCTTCAAATTTTCCCTTGGAACTAGACAAATTTTCAACTTAAGCACTCAAGCCACTTTTTCTCAGCCTGGCACTTCCTCAAAGCTTTTAGCAAGCACTTATAAACCCTAGCACTAGACCCTCCTGTACGGTACAGAAGAACAAGGCTCTCTATTCGACCTTACCAGCCATCCAGTAAAACAGTTCACTGTACCTATCCAGGCATGTCCAAAGGGCAGTGTCAGGTGTACTCTCCAGTCCAACTGGTGAATCTAGGCATTTTGAGGCAATGTTACAACTGCCTCATGTACACAGACAACCCCCTCCTCCTACCACCAAACACTAATACATGCAAGAGATGCAATTATACGGCCAAACTGGAGGCTAAGCTCTCTCAACCCAAGACTGGATCAGACAGTCAAGAGGAGAAGGGAAATACTTGCATCACACCACCAGTCTCACATAAACCCATTAAAGCAGCACTGGAAAAAAAACACACATAAATACATGAAAACATACTCGGAGGCACTAAATAAAAATCTGCAAAACCAACAGAGACCTCCAAAGCAAACATCCAAGCAACCTCCACCTCCCAACACAAACCATGAAACATATACTTCACAAAATCAGTGTGCCATGCAATCACAGCCCTTAAGGCGAAATAACATACACAACATACTAGTAATAGGTGACTCTATAGTCAGGCACACTGACGTCCCACTCACTAAGCTGAATAAGGAGAAGATTACTGTTAGCTGCCTGTCGGGCACCAGGATCCGCCACATAACACAAGCACTCAGGTCACTACAGAACAAGTACAAATATGACTCTGTCATTGTCCACGTTGGTGTGAATGACCTGAGCCGTACCTCACTGGACTACATGAAGAGAGACATGGAAGAGCTCTCTGATCATGTAGCCCAGGCCGGTATGACCCTGACCCTGAGTAGCATCCTGCCCTCACCAAGAATGATACCACGGTATAAAGAAAAAATTCTCAATTTCAACAATTGGCTAAGTTTCTGGTGTCATTCAAAGGGGATCCAGTGTCTGTCCACCTGGGATGACATGCTCGACAAGCCACGCTGCTTTGCTAGAGATGGCTTGCACCTGTCACCCTTAGGCTTTTGAATACTGGCCAAGGCTCTTGCCATCCCCATAGTGCCTTTTTTAGGCAAGGCTCAAAAGACAAACCCACCACCATAAATAGCAAAAGTAACAAAAAACTGAGGGTAATGCTACTCAATTCCAGAAGTCTGAACCTCAAAATGCACGCACTCGAGGCACTCCTCAGTATGGAGAAAATCGATATATGTGCAGTAACAGAAACCTGGTTTAAGGCTCCAGAGAGCACCCCAGCACTACCAGGCTACAACTCATACCATACATTTTGGCCACAGAACCCAAACCGAAATACAAAAGGTGGGGGCATATCCATATTCATCAAGGATACCCACACCTCCAGGTTAGTGGCACAGCACAATGCTTCAGAGATCATCTATGTGCAACTAACAATGGGCAAAACTGCAATTCAAATTGTAGCTTGCTACAGATCACCCACCATGTCCCAGGACCCCCATTCCACATTTCTGGAAACATAAAGGTCCTACCAAACACCCTAATATTGGGTGATTTCAATTACCCAAACATTAACTGGGAGAACTACTCAAGTACTAACTCCCTTGCCCAACATTGCCTAGAATTTATAAACTCAAATGCCCTGGTTCAACTGGTCAACACACCCACCAGAGGTAACAACATATTGGACCTGGTCATCACCAACATGGGCGACCAGTGTTCCACACCAGAGGGCAACCCCTCGCTGGTTAGATCTGACCATAAACAAATCACTTTGGATATCCACATTCCACCCCCACCCCCGGACAAAAAATCCACCATGAAAAACTTTTCAAAAGCAAACTTCACGTTACTTAAGACCGAGGTGGAAAGTCTTAAAGGCCCCATGCTGAAGGATAACACTGTCCAAGCTGCAAAATCCTTCACTAATGCATTCTACGGGCACCTACAAGAATGCATGGATCATGCCATCCCAAGCAAAACCAAGACTCACTCCTCCAAGAAAAGGAAACCAGTCTGGTGGACTCCTGCCATAAACAAGCTACACAATAAAAGGAGGAAACAAGTACAGAAAAGAGTAAAATCCCAAGAAGGGAGGACATCCCTGATCAGTATCAGCAAGAAACTTCGATCCCTCATAAAATCATCCAAGGCGAGCTTTGAAAGAAAAATTGCCAAGGACTCCAAAGATAACCACAAGGCATTTCTTTAGCTATGCCAAGAATCTAAGTGACAATGCTCAGATCTGCTCGAAGTTAGTGCAGAATGGCATAAAATACACTGAACTGACCGATCTCGCCAGTATCCTGGCAGACCAGTTCAGCACAAACTTCACCTCCCTCTCACCCCCAAGAGGGCCCATAACCATACCAGAAGAATGTAGAGTCCCTGAAATCACAGACACTCAGGTTAAAACAGCCCTCTCCAAAGTCAAAAACACAGCATCAATGGGACCGGATGGTGTCCCAGGCTGCGTCCTACACGAGCTCAAAGACGAACTAACCCCTCACCTAAACACACTGTTCAAACTCAGCCTCTCCACAGGCTACGTACCCATAGAGTGGCACACAGTAGCGGTTATTCCGCTTCACAAAGGTGGAGCCACAACAGACCCCGGGAACTATTGCCCTATAAGCCTGACTAGATTTGTCTACAAGGCTATGGAGCGCATCATCATGGAACTCATTAACAGAGACATTGGGAACCTCCAAACACTGGACCCTACCTAGTTAGGCTTTGTTAAGGGCAGATCATGCCTCCTACACCTGGTGGACTTCTTTGAGACAGTTACCAAGGCTATAGATGAGGGAAAAGTGGTACATACAGCCTACCTAGACCTCGCAAAGGCCTTCGACACCAGTCCACATTCTGGTATTATAGACAAGCTCACCAGCCTGAACAGAAATCCCTACGTCACAAGATGGGTTGCCAACTGGCTCATGGACAGAACCCACATGGTGAGAGTTGCGGGAGCTAGGTCCAACTTTAATTTGGTTACAAGTGGAATTCCCCAGGGCTCAGTCCTAGGACCACTCCTGTTTGGCATATATTTCTCAGAGGTACAGGCAAGCACAGGAGGACTATGGCTGACCAAGTTTGCAGACGACTGCAAACTAGGGGCTATAATTGACTCTCCGGCTGACACAGACATCCTCCAAAAGGGTCTCACGGAGACGGATACCTGGTGTCAAAATCATGGCCTCAAGCTAAATGCCAAAAAGTGCATAGTCATCCCCTTTGGAAAAAACAAAATACCCACAAACTATTACATAGGTGGTAGTCCCCTAAATACGGAAGATGTGATAAGGGATCTGGGGACCCAAGTAGACAGTAATCTTACCGTTGATCATCACAATGCCAAAGTGGTTAGAAAATCCTTCTACGTGGCCCACCTAATCACAAAAGGGTTCGTATTCAGATCAAAAGAGGTCATTGTGCCCCTCTACTCATCACTCATCAGACCCATCATAGAGTACAACGCCCCATTTGGGATGTACCTTACAAGACACCTGCAACAGCTGGAAAGACCACAGAAGTACCTCACCAAGAGGATCACTGGCCTCAAACAGATGCCCTATGCAGCTCGACTGAAGAAATTACAGCTGTACTTGGTTGCATACCGCCTACTCAGAGGTGATCTTAGCCTGACATACAAGGCCATGTCCAACCCAGAATTAATGGACATGCTCCACCTAAAGAAAACCTTATCCCCACAAGCCGCACACTCTAGGTATCTCAACATCACCACAACAATAAACAGGACATGCTGGAGGGATAGATTCCTGTCCCAGAGACTTCCCATGCTTTGGAACAAGATCCCAATCTACATTAGGCAGAGCACCTCGCTAACACTCTTCAAAAGAAATCTTGACGAGTGGATGGGAAACAAAGTTTATCTCAGGAATCAATTCAGTGGCCCTGCTGGACAGAGGCACAGGGAACTAATCTAAGGGGGTGGTGAAAGCCAACACATTCTGGCTAGGCTTATAAATACCTTCGGGCAGATAGGTTCATAGGTAGGCTATGTTTGTGTTTAAAATGGATCCACAGTGTGCCCTACTGGAAGAGAACAGAAATGTACGTGAACTGTTGTAACTATTTAAATATATATATTTTAATAGTGTAAACTGGAATACAGGAGGTTAACTTCAGAAAAATAGCTTTATAGCAGCTAGAGACAGAATGTCTGTACTAGGGAGTTTTCTGTATTGTCTTTAAGGTGAAATGATTACTAGTTTTGAAATGTGAAGGAAAGCGATTGCTTTATGACTTCCAGCATCTGCCAAAGATTTGAGGTCTATGTATTTTCACAGGAAGATGCTAAATACTGCTAGCTTCCAGCAGTGGAGGTTTCACCTGGGATAGAGTTAGATGACAAGAAATTATTTCATTCTGCAAGCTATCCCAGCAGTAATATTTGAGGTATTAACTTGAGAACTCTCTGAGAGAGACATAGTATTCTGCATTATGTCTTGGAATTGACAACAGCCAAGGACAATCCATTCACCTCATCTGCCTTGTTCTTAAGTTAACTAGGCTATAGCAACTCTCTTAGATTCAGTCAGGAATATACTGAAGCACAGTTTATATGTTTTTCTTTATTTATTTGAGACTGTCCTGCAATGTTGTTTTAAATATTTCCTGTGGTTTTGAACTCTGATGCCACTCTTTATTTATAATGAGTATTTTTTGTTCCTTTATTATTTATTAAATATATTTAAAACTTTTATTGTGGCTGATCTTTGTAAGAGGTATTTTAGTTTTGAGAGCACTTGCATATTTATTTGGTGACACTGTATGGTCCACTCCTAACAGCCTTGCTCTTGGTCAACTACCACTTGTATAAATATTATTACACAGTATGATTGGGCACCATTTGTTAAGGGCCTTAAAGTTGCTGAAAAGAGTTGGCTGGTGGCAGTGATAAATACCTTATAGCCTGGGCAAAAGGGGGCATGGCTAGTAAACCTGTGCCAGCCTTTCCCAGGTGTGTGTGTGTGTGTGTGTGTGTGTGTGTGTGTGTATATAAATCAAACCTCAAAGAGAGTGCGTGCCAGCTACTTGGGCGGGGACAAGAAAAAAAGGGAGAAACCAGCCCCGGACTGACTGTGATCTCTGTGTGCTCTTAAGGGAAATTGCACTTGATGCAGATATCTGCATATGGAAAGACTGTTTGTGCACCTGTTATCCTCCCAGTGTACATCACCCACTGTTGCTAGTGGTGAAGATTGAGGCTCCTTGATTACTGGTCAAGTGGTGGGTCATCACACATTTATTGCTTGGAAGTGGTGTGGCTACTGAACTCCTGTAGCCTGCAAAGAGTGGTCAACAAGGAAAGTGTTTGTACTCTCAAGCAGCCACAGAGTAGATATTCAGAGTTTCATATCACAATAGTTTTATTTTATTGTTTTTGTTAGCTTAGTCAGTCCGGGAGAGCAGGCAAGGATGTCAGCAGAGGATTATGGCAAGCTGACAGGGAACCAGTTGGCTGAGATGTGCCACGCCAAAGGACTAGGGAATGCCAACCTGGCTAAAGCAGAAATGATTGCAGCCTTAGCCACAGCTGCACAACAGACCAGCAGCCAGGAGGACAACCAGACTGGCCTTGGGGATGTACAACTCTCAGAAAATGGACAGTTCAACTTTGCCTCAGAGGACTGAAAAATCCATCTGGACTTAGAGAGACTTGCACTGGAGGCCAAACGTTTGGAACTATAATCAGCAGAGAGACTGGTAGAAGAAACAAATGGAATTAGAAGCAGCAGAGAGTCTGAGAAGTCTGGAAGCTGAAGAAAATGAGAGGCAGAGTTAACATGAAAAGGAAATGCTGACTCTTCGCCAGGGTCATGGAGGCAACAGGGAAGAGGGTAACCGAACCAGAGAAGCAATAACGGTCAGTGCACTTCTTCCACAATTTACAAAGGGTGATATTGTATTCATGCGTTTGAAAGGGTATCTAAACAATATATGTTGACCAAGGGCTCTGGGTATGTTTCCTGACCCCCTTACTCCATGGTAAAGCTGTGACTGCTGTTTCTAAATTGTCTGATACTGATTGCTTAAATTATAATACTGTTAAAAATTGTTTATTAGAGAGTGTTTTAAGTTAACACCTGAAGCTTACAGAAAAAAGTTCTGTGAGCATAGAAGCAAGGCACTTATTTTCATAGGTGGGTGAGTGGGTGTCAGGTCACCACTTTTGAAGAGCTGACAGACATTTTGGTGAGGGAAGAAGCCCTTAGCACTTTGCCTGAGGACATGAGAATCTGGTTGGCAGATAGACAATGTAATACGGTAGATGAGTTGGGGGAAACGGGAGACCTATACTTAGCAAGCAAGGCATTACTGCACAGGAAAGGGATAGACCCATGTTGCAGCACATGGGTCTAAGGGACCAGTGGTGGGCAGCCTAAGCCACCCCAACAGAGTCTGCTAGTAACAGGGGAAGCCACTAGTTCAGCTGTATGGACAGGATCAAGCATTAAATGTTTTAAATGTAACTAGTGAGGCCATGTAGCATATAGGATGTCCACGGAGGCAAGGTGGAGAACAAAAGGTGGGAGATCCATTACGTGCGAATGATAGAGTGCCAGTAGTAAGTTGTCTGGAGACAACAAGGGTACCAAACTAACTATGACAAGAGGTTATATTCTATCTTAGTAAATGGAAAACAGGCCACTGCTAAGAGAGACACAGCCTCTGACCTAACCATTGTGAAGCCTGCAATGGATAAAGAGGAGCACTACTTGTTTGGGCAGTCTACTCCAATCAGAGCTTTAGGCGGGACCCCATTCCAAGTACCTTTGGCTAGGGTTCACCTTGACTGGGAGGGTGGAAAACAAAGCAAGCAAGTAGGTCTGTTTGAGGATATCCCTGCAGATGTCCTGATAGGGAATGAGTCTGATAATACAGTACCTTGTGTGCATGCAGTTACATGGAGTCAGGTTTGGAGACATGCATATGGGTCTGGTAGCCTGGGGCGGGACCCAGACAGACCGCAGACTTGAACCCAGGACTGGTGTGGTGGCTACGTCAGAGAGAGAGATGCCCTGTAGCAGTGTGACTGAAGGTAAGCCACAGCTGTAAGATGGGTACTGATGTTCCCTTGGATATAGTGACTGCAAGGGCAGAGGTGAGTACTAGAACCCATGCTGACAGTGAGGCACCACTGTCAGAGGATAACAGACTTCCTGTGGAAAGGGGAGCTGGGAAGGGTTACAAAGAGAAAGTTGAGAAAGGCTCAGCTCTCAGACCCTACACTACAAGACTTGAGGGATGTAGGCAGAGAGGTGCCTGATTCTCAAGGAAAAGGGGAATCTGTATAATGGGACAGCTACTGTATAGAGAGTCGACCCCTGAGGGAGAGCTACAGGGTGGGAGAATACAGCAGTCGGTAGTGCTCAGAACCTACCATCTGGCACTTCTAGCCATGGCCTATGTTATTTCCTTTGCAGGCCATATGGACATAAAGCTTACAAGGAGACTTATTATGCAGAACTTTTACTGGGCTGGGATTTCCAGGGATTTAACAGCCTACTGCAGGACCTGTGAGCAGTGCCAAAAGGTAGGCAAGGCAGGAGACAAGGGCAAAGCTCTGTTGTTGCCTTTGCCTCTGGAGTATCCCAAGTTCCACATGAAAGGCATATATCCTAGTGGTAGTAGATTATGCTACCAGATACCCTGAGGCAATGGCCCTGTTCTCCATTTAGGCAGAAAAGATGGTAAATGCTTTGTTAGAGATTTACAGCAGTGTAGGTTTCCCAAAAGTAATACTGACTGACAAGGTGCCAATTTCAAGTCAGACCTGCTGGCTTGTCTGTGGGAGTCCTGTGAGGGTGAAGTACCTAAAGACCACCCCCTAACACCCCCATAATAATGGTCTGGTAGAGAGGTTAAACTCTACACTAAAGACTATGCTACAGGCATTTGCAGACCAATTTAAGAAGGAGTGGGACACATATTTGCCCCAATCTGTTGTTTGCTTACAGAGAGGTGCCCCAGGAGTCCACAGGTTTTTCATCCTTTGAGTTGCTGTATGGGCATAGGGAGAGGGGACCTCTGGATTTGATTTGCGATGAGTGGGAGAGTGAGTGTGAATCCCATAAGGAGTCTGTTGTGGGATATGTCCTAAACCTCAGGACAAGGCTCATGAAACTCATGTCCTTGCCCCAGGAGAACCTGACAGAAGCCCAACAGCAGAAAAAGAAGGTCTGATATGACAGGAATACTCTAGCTAGAGTATGCTGTGGGGCAGCAGGTTGTGGTCCTCATTCCTGTCAGACATGACAAGCTGCAAGCAGTTTGGGAAGGGCCCTTCAAAATAGTAAGGAAGGTCAGTGATGTAAACTACATGGTAGAACTGCTAGGCAGGAGACAGGGGCACAAAATGTAGCATGTTAACATGATGAAACCTTACCATGATAGAGAGGCCCTTGTGCTAAGCATTTGTAGTGGATGGCAAGAGGAGTCTGAAGAGGATCTGGTGAAGGATCTCAGAGAGGCTCGGACTGACACCTCAGTGGATGGGGTAGCAATGTCCCAACAGCTATCCCCTACCCAAGTTTGGGAAATCCGAGCAGTGTTACCAGAGTTTGGGGGCATGTTCACTGGGAAACCAGGGTGTACCCACCTGATACAGCATCATGTGGATACAGGACCCAAAAGGCCCATCATGCAGGGCCCTTATAGAGTGCCTGAGTGAATCAAATGGACTCTAAGGGAGGAGATACAGGAAATGTTGGAACTGCGGGTAGTCTAGGAGTCCAGCTTTCCCTGGGCCTGCCCAGTAGTGCTGATATCAAAGAAGGATGGCAACACCACACTCTGTGTGGACTACAGGAAACTAAATAGTCACACATAGTCAGATGCTTACCCCATGCCTAGGACAGATGAATCCCTAGAGCAGCTGGGTGGGGCTAAATATCTTACCAGTATTGATCTTACAAAGGTCTACTGGCAGGTGCCCTTGACTCCCAACACTAGGGAGTCATCAGCCTTTGTGACTCCTTTCGGTTTGTATGAGTTCACAAAAATGTCCTTTGGGATGAAAAATGCTCCAGCGACTTTCCAGAGGCTGGTAGATTGTCTAGCAGGGGCAGGAGATTTTGTCCTTGCTTACCTGGATGATACTGCCATCTACAGCCATTCCTGGTAAAAGCACCTTCAGCATGTCAGAAAGGTGCTGAGCAGAGTACAGAGGGCAGGGTTGAGTATTAATCCCAGTACGTTTCAGGTGGGTATGGCAGAGGTCTCCTACCTGGGACATAGAGTGGGGAGTGGTAAGATCAGACCAGAACCTGCCAAAGTGGAAGCCATTCAGGCCTGGCCTTTCCTTGTTACCAAAAACAGGTGAGGGCATTCTTAGGGACAGCAGGGTATTGCAAAAGGTTTGTCCCCAATTATAGCACCATAGCTGCTCCCCTCATAGACCCGATAAGGAAAAACAGGCCAGATAAAGTAGAGTGGACTCCAGCATGTGAGCAGGCATTCCAGAAGCTTAAAGGAGAGCTTTGGGTGGACCCCCTGTGTTAGCCTGTCCAGATTCCAGCAAATAATTTGTTGTAAAGGCGGATGCCCCAAACCATGGGGTGGGGGCTGTACCCAGTCAGGTTTCCTCAGAGGGAAAAGAGCACCCAGTGGTATATCTCAGCCATAGGCTCCAACCCAGGGAGGAATGCTATGTAGCTGTAGAAAAGGAATGTCTAGCTATGGTGTGGGCACTGCAGAAACTTCAGCCTTATCTATACGGAAGAAAATTCACTGTAGTTAAAGACCACATTCCCTTAACATGGCTACATCGAACCAGCTAACTAAATGCTAAGTTATTAAGGTAGAGCCTAGAGTTGCAGGCATATGATATGACAGTGCAGCACCACAGTGGGGTTAGCAATGACAATGCATCTTGGATCTCAAGGAGGACAGGTATGGGGTAGTGTATGCCCACATAGGCTCATCCCTCTCAAACAACGTTTCTCAAAGGTCACCTGAAAAACTAGCTTGAGTCTTCACGGCAGGGAAGAAGTGTGACAAAGGGGGATACTGCCAGCACAGCTATTTGGAATTTTTGAAATAATTATATGTCATTTGTGAATATCAATGTGATTTATATAAGCGGCTTGTGTTACAACTATTAGAGGTGTATGTTATGTGTATATCAAACTTGTTTGTACAGATATATGTTGAAAAGGGTATTTTCAAAATATTTGTGTTTAAAAGGGATCCACAGTATGCCCTACTGGAAGAGAACAGAAATGTGCATGCACTATTGTAATTTATATTTTAACAGTGGAAACTGGAATACAGGAGGTTAACTTCATAAAAATAGGTGAAATTAAATTACTTTATAACAGCTAGAGACAGAATGTCTGAACTAAGGAGTTTTCTGTATTGTCTTTAAGGTGAAATAATTACTAGTTTTGAAATGTGAAGGATTGTGGTTGTTTTATGACTTCCAGCATCTGCCAAAGATCAGAGGTCTACATATTTTCACAGAAAGATGCTAAATACTGTTAGCTTCCGGCAGTGGGGGTTTCACCTGGGATAGAGTCAGATGACAAGTAATTATGTCATTCAGCAAGCTACCCCTGCAGTAATATTTGAGATATTAATTTAAGAACTTTCCGAGAGAGGTGTAGCATTCTGCATTATGTCTTGGATCTGACAAACAACTAAGGAAGATCCATTCAGCACATCTGCCTTGCTCTTAAGTAAGTTAAATAGGGTACAGTAATTCCCATAGATTCAGTCAGGAATATAGTGAAGCATAGTTTAGATGTTTTTTCTTTATTTATTTGAGACTGTCCTGCAATGTTGTTTTATATATTTCCTGTGGTTTTGAACTCTGATGTCACTGTGAATATATACAGAGTATTTTCTTGTTCTTTTATTATTTATTATTAAATATATTTAAACCTTTCATTGTAGCTGATCTTTGAAAGAGATATTTAAATATTGAGAGTACTTACATATTTATTTGGTGACACAGTATGGGCCACTCCTAATAGCTTTGCTCTTGGTAAAACTATTTGTATTAATATTATACAGTAAGATTGGGCACCCTTTGTTAAGAGCCTTAAAGTAGCTGATAAGAGTTGGCTGGTGGCAGTGATAACTACCTTATAGTCTGGGCAAAAGGGGGCACAGCTAGTAAACCTGTGCCAGGCTTTCCCATGTGTGTGTGTGTGTGTGTGTGTGTGTGTGTGTGTGTGTAGAAATCAAACCTCAAAGAGTGCATGTGCCAGGTACTTGGGCAGGGACACAAAGCACTGGCTGGACAGAGATGGTGCTAGAGATCTTGGCTTGGCCACTCAGCTGACATCTGAACTCTATAACTGTGCCAGTGAGGAGTCTTACTGGGGATCTGGAGAAACTAGCCCAAGACTGAGTTCTCTTGTGTGCTTTTAAGGGGAAATTGCAGTTGATGCAGAGAGCTACACCTTTAAATAGTGTGTGCACCTGTTATTCTCCCAATGTACATCCCCCACTGTTGCCAGTAGAGAGGATTGAGGCTCCTACTTGTCCAGTGATGGGTCGTTGCAATTAACATGGTAATTAGCCAGGATGGTCGACTTCCCAACGGTATAATTATGCATTTCTTAACATTAAGTTTAAAACCATGGTTTTGGCATCATTTATTAGTAGGAGATGGACCTTCTTAAAGAATGCGTGCATCTGCAGTTGAGTCCATAATAACCCTCAGCTTGCAATCATCTACAATCTTAGTCATAAATGTTAAGCATTTGCTTCCATTTCAGTGAAATGGATGCCAAAAAGATCAGGCCCAGTTCTGAGCCCTGGGCAACTTCACTAGTGACTAGCCTCTTTGTGGAGGTGGCCTCACCTATTTTGACTTCCTGGGTCCTAACAGTGACTCAGATGGCTATCCAGCAGGTGATAAAAGGGCTTATACCTAGACTGGTGAGCTTGTCTATTAATGCCTGAGTGGGGTATTGTATCAAAAGCCTTGGCCAGGTAGAGATAAGCTGTGTGTACAGTCTCACCTTCATCCAGTGCTTTAGTAACCCTCTTAAAAAAGTCCACCAGATGCAATAGGCATGACTGTCCTTTAATGAAAGCAAACTGTGATGGATTCATTGTTTGCAGGTTACCCATGTCCTCATTTATCATGTTCATTATGGGTCTTTTCCATGGCCTTACATATTAGGCTGGTAAGACTTGCGGGCTTGTAGTTACCTGGATCTTAATTCAAGTGGACCAGAGAGGTCATGTTTCATGCTATTTATTAAATATCCCAGGATGTTATCCAAGCCAATCGATGCAGTGTTTTTGGCCTTGGAAAGTGCACTGATGACGTGTTCTGTAGTAATGGTTGGAGGGATTATGGTATGAGGTATTTCCTTTGGACTGGCAGGGGGGAGGGGGCAGGAATTTGAGCTGAACCTGTCAATCAAAAGGTTGGCAATGGTCTCCGGATCAGTGTGGATGATGCCATTTACAATTATTTCCCCCGAGGTTATGGATATAGCTATAGTAAGCTTTGCGGTTGTCCTTTACTTGAGAAGCAAATTTTTTCTTCAAATTTAGTCTCTGAAGTATTAAATAACTCTCTTAGCTGCCTATTTAGATTAGTCTGGGAGATTTAATATGTATGTATGGCTCTGTTCCTCCTATGTTTGCCCAAGATTTTTTTTCTCATTGTACAACTGACTGATGGTTCCACCATGGTGTTTTCACTTTTGAGTTTGTCTTATTCTTAAAAAGAGTGAGCACACCTCACTTTATAGAGCTTTCAGTTTGGCTGTACAAAGATTTTGTAAATAGCTCGGTATATGCTGGGGTGTTCACTGGGTATGGGGTGCTTGGAATTTAGCCAAGGTGTCACTTAGTAGAGAGAGGTTTGCCTTGGAATAGTTCCTAAAGATTGTTGGTTTCACTGTATCCCAGAATTTATTTTTTAATTTGCACAATAGTGCCTTATGTTCAGACTGACGAGTGGATGATATTACATTGGGTGAGGAACATCGGCTCCCCAGGTGTCACTTAGTAGAGAGAGGCTAGCTTTGGAATAGTTCCTAAAGATTTTTTGTTTCACTGGATCCCAGGATTTATTTTTTCTTTGGCGCAACAGTGCCTTATGGTCAGATCTGACAAGCGATGACACTACATTGGGTGAGTAACATCGGCTCCCCGTATTTGTGACTACGAGATCAAGGATGTTTGTATCCCTGGTAAGTGAATGGAACAAGTGTTCCAGGATTTTGGGATTAACAAAGTTTAGGACTTGCTGGGCTTGTTCATTAGAAATGGTGTTGGATTCCCAATCTATAAAGGGGTGATTGAGATCCCCCATGAATATCATACTGGGTTGAATGGTGAGGGAGTCTAGTACATTGAGATAGGTAGTATGGGTTGCCTGGGACATGGAGGGTGACCTACAGGTTGCAATGATATGGTAGAAGGCCACGTTTATGTCAAGTTGCACATGTATGAGTTCCAGTGGGCCATGTACTTTAACTAGTCTGGATGTGAGGTTGGTTTTAATAAAGACTGAGACTCCTTTAGCTTTAGTTCCCTCCTGTGCAGTAGCTGGCCTAAAGGTGTGAAAGGCATTATAACCTTGTATTGCTGAGGTACTTTGTGACTTTTAACCATGTCTCTGTTACTACAGATATGTCTACACTCTCCAGGGAGAGGAAGACTTGCAGGGAGTTCAGTTATCACCTTCAGAGTTTCCTTCATAGGTTCAGTTAAGTTGGAAGGTTTATCAGTTTGGCACTGCCTATAAAAAGGTACTATGGGTGGTGAAAAGGTCTTTGCCAATATCTGAAATCCCCTATAGGTTAAGTGCAGTACATCTCTGGTAAAACAGTGTGGCCATCAACCATGTCCTCCCAGCCTGTCAAATATTGTATCCCCTTGGACCGACACCAAAAGCTAAACCAATTGTTAATGGCGATCATTTTCTGTTCGTAATGTGGCATAATCCTTGAAGAAGGTAGTATGCTGCTCAGTGCTAGACTCATGCCTGCTTGAGACACAATCGGCGAGCTCGATCATGTCTCACTTCATATAGTCAAGGGAGGCACGTCGCAGGTCATTAACACCCACATAGACTACAACAGAGTCGTGCTGGCACCAATAGTTCAATCATCTGACAGACTGTGTGACTTTTCAGATCCTAGTCTCGGAAAGGCAGCCAACAGTGACTCCGTCCTTACTCAGTCTGGTGAGTGGGACATCAGTATGCCTCACTACAGAATCACCAATGACCAGGAAATTTGGTTGTGTGCTGGTTTGCATTAAGGGCTTAGCAGTACAGGCAGTGGATACAGTGTTGCTACATGTAGCTGTGGGTGAAGTTTATGTGATGGCCGAGGACCCTTTCTTTGACTGTACTGTGCAGGATGTCTTAGTGTTTTAGGAAAGTTATCTGCAAGTGCCTCAGCATAAGTAGTTTTATGTTTATAGTCCTTACCATGTGCAGTAAGTATGATGCAAGTGTCACTGGAACCTCTATAGGATTAGCTTTGGTTGTATGAGAGAGTTTTGCCTCCAGTGATGAAGTGTACTTACACTTCTCGCATCGCATACTGTATCTGTTTTATTAAGAATAAGTGGATTGTCAGTGTACATGAGGCAATTGCTAAAATGCCTCAGAATACCCATTTCAACCAGCCTGGCCATAGAGAGAGAGAGAGAGAGAGTTGGGAAGTAGATACCCATGGCTACTGATCTACTAGGTAGGAGTGAAGGATATTTAAATACTGAATAGATCATTAAGACAAGGAACCTGATAAGCAATGCTCAGCTATGCACAAACTAGATGCTCCAGTAGTTAAAAGGAAAAAAAACTGACAAGTAATGCCACAAGATTGTAGATCACAAATATTCCTAATGTAAAATAACTGGTTTGGAGCCCGAGTGTTTAAACCAGAACAAAGTCACTTAAAGCAAGAGGCACAATAAGCCTTCTCCAGAAATTCCCAACTCAGAGGGGTGTAAGCTACCTTTCCTGCCACAAGAGTGTAGACCACAAACCTTCCTTATGTAAGGTAACTAGTTTGAAGCCCAAATGCTTAAATCAGAACTAAGAGGCTTAGAATGGGGGTTACAATGTAATCAGGCTACTAGCAGTAATAAATGCAGCAGATTAAATGCAACTGAACACCAAGGCTATGCAGCTAAAATCTAAATAAAGTAGGAAGAAGTACAAATACAGTAAACACAGCTGAATAAAGTACATTAAGTAAGTGGGAATATAGGAAACAAAAGATAATTCAAGTTTACGAGGCTAATGGGATGGCCCTCCCAGTTGATCTCTCAGTGCTCAGTAGGAGAAGCTGATGAGACTCCAAGGAGTGTCCAAAATCAGATTTATAGTAGGGGCAGGCAACTCAAAAGACACCAAATTTAAAAACACAAGAGCAGCAGGGCAGGTGGATGAGAAAAATCAAATGCAGACAGAGATCACCAATAATCATGCAAAGAAGAGCAAGTCAAGCAAGCACTACAGCTAAATAAAGATGTCTCTAAACATTCTGTAGTCAAATGAGGAATGCTATTTATCATCTCCTCCCACTAATTAGTTGGTGTTATTCACTGTCTGCAAAAAAAAAATAACTGACTTCAGCTGAGACCGCTTAAAACAACAAAAAGAACAAACAATTTAAAACAAAATGCAATATAAGAAAAGAAAAGATAAAAAATGTAAGTAAGCAAACCTTAAATATACTTCAATCCAAAATCAAAGAGCAGAGGTAAAAAGTCTGAAAGGATAACATTTTGAACTTTGGAAGACTGAGGAAATATTTAGAAAGGAACTAGCACAGGCCTCTCCATTCCTCTCCTCTTTGGTGCTAGAAGTCTTTGACTATCTGGCAGGGAAGATATTATTTTCTGAGAAATCATTTGGTGTGGAATTAAAGAAACCAAGCAGACTTGGTTAAGGAGTACAGAGAATCTCTTTGAAAGGAGGGAGAGATGCCCATTGCCAAGTGTACCCCTCCTGAAATACATTTAGAACCCATTTGTCTGAAACAATCTGATGTCGCAGGAGAAGACGACTCAACGAGAAGAAGAGATTGCAAGGATTCAAGGTGGGATATCCTGAACAGGCAAAACAATTATGCAGACTGAGGTGAATGTCCTTAACTTCTACACGTTTTTCTTTTCTTTTTTGAGCATCCTTGTCATTGTTGTTTAAAATCATGTTTGGCAACTCTTAATTGCTTGAACTGAATATTGAAAAAGGGAGCTGAGGAGGAAGGATTTCTTTTTTTTTTTTTTTCCATTTGGCTTGAAAAAAAGGACAGTTAAAAATGTGAGTAACTCTTCAGCTTTCCCATTTCATTACACTTTTTAAGCACCTCAGCTACAAAATGACCAAATAGAACTTCCTTGTGCGGTGGGGGCGATGGGGATAATTTGAAATTTCAGCCTTAACATTCTCAGGAAGTTTTTGATAAATAAGCCAAGCAAATATTCTCATGTCTGACCCTAAAGCAGCAGTTCTAAAAGTAGTGCAGCACCACTTTAAAATATGCTTATTTTATTTATCTCATAAGAGGGAAGGTTAGCCATTAAAATTTGCATGTTCTCAAGAGATGAAAGTAAAAGTTTTAACATATTAGCTTGAAAGTTTAAAATTCTGAAAGCTGAAGTAACAGAACAACACGCTTTCTTCCCTAACTTGCCAAATGCATTTCTATACCTTTCAGAGGGAATACATCGAAGCAGTTTAGGATAAGGAAATCACTGCTGGATCTGCCTTAGCATAAGAAACAAAATATTTATGAGACTTTGGTACCCTGTATAAACTATCAGACTACCTAGGGGCAGGAGGCTGACTGCCAGCACTGGAAAAAGTGAGAAAAACTTTGTCTAAAGAAGAAAAACAGTAGTAATGGCTGCAAGCTTTGGTATGTCCAAATGTAAAAATTCATAAACACATTTTCTCTGCAATAGGAATTTCATTTTTTCTCCTCTGAAAAAAACTGTTATCTTGGGTAAAGTCTCAGGAAAAGATAAATCTTGAAGAGGGAACACTTTCCTCAGAATCAGAATATTCACACTGAAAAGAAAGAGTGCTTAAAATGTATAAGATAACCCTACACTGATCAATTACATTACAGTGACCATATAACACCGGCAGACCACTTTGCAATTAAGCCATGACAAAGGGCAAATTATTATCCCAGGGATAAAAATTCAAAACTGGGATATTCCAGGGCGACTCCCTTTTGCTGCTGCTATAAGATGTTTACTTAACAGATTAGGCCATGGCTATAATTTGGTTCCTAGAAAGCAACAAAGTCTAAAGACTTTTCTTTTTGTAGATGATTTAAAAGTGTATAGTTCATCAGATGAGGAACTGAAGACAAACTGTAAGCAATTAAATCTTTTTCAGATGATATAAGAATGTCATTTGTTCTTGATAAATGTGAAAAAGCAACCTTTAAAGCAGGAAAGCTGCAGCACCAAGAAAACATCAGTTTGGGACAGGAATGTGATATAAAAGAACTTGAACAAGAGGGAGTGTATAAATATTTGGGAACTGATGAAGGATCAACAATAAACCATGAACAAATGTGAATAAAACTCAGTAAAGAATATTGTAGAAGGCTTAAATTAATTCTTCCTGTCTTAACTTACAGCTTTGGAGTGATCGATTGGCCCTAAAATGTGTTAGATAGGTTAGACAGGAAAACAAGAAGGCTGCTTCAAGCTCAAATGATTTATAAACATCATTGCATACCAAGATTATATATTCCACTTTCTGAAGGAGGTATGGTCCTCCTCGAAACTGATTACAGGCACAGATCTGCAATTATGGGACTGCACACATATCTGCTGACTTCATAAGATCCAAATGTAGTTAGTGAAAGTTCTGAAACATGAGAAGAAAAGGCCTAAGATGACTTCCCTGCTTAGTTTATCAGAAGCATAGCAGTGTCAAGCAGGAATGAAATCAAACCAAAAGTAGATAATAAAAAAAAAAATCAGGCAGCACACTGAATGTGCCAAAAAAAAAAAAAAAAAACAAGAAAGAATACAAGGTAAAGGATTAGATGAGAAGGCAAGACACATGGAAAATGCATAAATATAGCTGCAAGTATAGGAAACTCTTGGAACAACCTTATGTTGATCAGGATCGCACGCAAGAATGGTTAAGGACTGTGAATTTAAAACAAAAGATGAAAGCCTGCTAGCAGCCCAAGATAATGGACTGCATGCACAAAAGTCCATTGAACATGTTGGAGAAACAGACAAATGTAGGTTTTGTAAAATAGAACTGGAAACGGTCACACACCTTGTTGCTGGTTGCGACATACTAATGCAGAAGGATTGTATAATGAAAGGCATAATAATGTAGCAAGACTGATGCACTGGGGATTGTGCAAACATTATAATATTAAAGTGGCTGAATAACACTGGAAACATGAGCCACAAAGCATCACAGAAAATTATGACGTCTACATCACATGGGATCGCCCATTACCAACAGTTCAAAGATAGATGCGAGAAAACCAGATATAGTGGTCCATGAAAAGAAGACAAAAGTAGCATTGATCATTGAAACTGCTACAGCCAGTGGACTACAGTCTTGTGTACGGAGAGACACAAAGTCATAAAATATCAGGATTTGCAGGCAGAAACTAGAGTATTGTGGAAGAAAGATACCCATGCAGCTCCAATAGTAGTAGGAGCAACGGGTCTTATAAAAAAGACTCTACAATCTTATTTAAATATGCTACCAATACATGTAACTCCATACGAATTGCAAAAGGAGTCCTTACTGGGCACATTACGGGTGCTTCGAAGACCAAGTTTAGCTGACATCAAAGATTGAAACAATACTAATTTCAGGAACTTTAATCTTACTTTGACTTAGGAATAGGGTCCATTCCCATCATGGTATTTGAAACCCAAAAGACTTGGAGAAATTAAAAGAAATTCCTAAAGTGCAGAAAATGAGGGAATTCTCTTTTTTGCCTGAAGGAGCAGATGACAAAAAGGCTGAAATAGGTTCCTTAGCAAATCTTCCCTGTCCATGGAAACGGAGACAGGAAAAAGTGAGGTTTTCTCATATTTTTCACTTTTCCTGGAAGGCTCCCCAGAAAATGAATGACGTTTAGAAGGCATACTTATTCCAGGCTTATGCTCCTTAGCTAAGTGAAAAATCTTCAACTGATCCTTTCCCTGGTACCAACAAGAGTGGTTCTCCCTTGCCCACAAAGGACATACCTACAGCTGCAGAGGACGTCTATACCCTGGTACATAGTGGTTGCAGGTGCAACACCAGCGAGACCGGGAAAAAGAGATGAGAAGTCCAAAGAACTAAATATCACAACAGCAGTCACCCACCAGTGGCTAAGGCACAACACAAGCTGGCAGGTTAACTAAAAGACATCCTGACAACTTTCTTCTTCTTCTGGACAGGGAAAGAACAAACATGGAGACCAATAGCTGCTCCATCAGTTAAACTAAAAATGATGCTTCAAAGATAGATAGATGAGCCTTAATGACTAACAGGTAAGGTGGAGAACAAATGGTACTGTGGTAAATAAATCACCGATAGTCCCCCCCCCCCCCAAGCATAATATCCTGCCTGAAACATACAAACTTAAAAATCCTGTAGAACAATCTTATAAAAAATAGAAACTGTTACTCAAAATATTCACATAAGCATTTACAAACCAACTTCCATAAAAATGTAATGAGAGTCCCAAAAACATTTAGCTTCCTAGTATATACAATATTTTAGTCAGAAAAAAACAAGTTTTTCTCAGAAAACTAAATGAAGATTGTTTCCCCAACAGAGAATTATTTTCCCAGCTTTGAAGTATCATTAGCAAATCAACAGTTCCACAGGGCCTGCTGAAGCTCTGATTATTTTGGCACTCTGTTATTTTATATGGAGATCCTCTTGAGCTCCTGATGGATTGCATGAAAGGTGCCATTTAGCTTTGAAAGCTGGCTGGTAAGTGGACCGAAATAGCTTAGGCTACCGTAACAGTGATCCACTGTTGAACAATCTCATTTTGTGCATTAATAGGTCAGAAAGCACAAATGCTTCTCCAAACAGGATAACAGAAGACAGTGTAAGTTACATTTTAATGGTGAATAATATGAAATTATAGGATGCATCTTCACTTCTCTAAGCAGGTAGACACATTCAATACTTACACTTTATCTATACAAGAATTGGGTTGATAGATGCTTGAATATCTAGAATGAGAAACATGCATTTCAACAGTAAAGACATCAGATGTACTGAAATCCTAGGTTTAAGTTACTGTACGTATATACTTACATGAAGAATCTTGAGAGTTTGACAGCCTCCTCCGACATCAAACTAGTCTGCTATTGTATTACAAAATCTAAGTACAATGCCAAGCCCTCCAGAAACACTAGCATTTCTTTCATCATTACCCCCAAACTCCTCTAAGATGTGCCTGGGGATAACAAACAGCAACTCTAAATCCTCTAATAAAGTATCACAGACCTACATAACAATCCAAGGATCAATTAATATATCCTGTACCACCAAAGCTCCTATAAAAAAATGATGCTACACCAATGACCAATAAAAATCAACTAAGATCTCTCTATTCTAAATACCATATGGACAATCAACTTTACTCTTCTGTTGTGGTTCACAGCATTCCTTGTAGCATCCATTTATGAATACTTGGCTTCACTCTGTTATTACGTTTGTACTTGCATCGAGCTGATACTTTTTATAACTTGTTTGCACATGACTTTTTGTTTCAGTAGCTAGTTATGTCTGGGCTGTGCCTGACAGTTGCCTGTTGGGATTACTGTACTACCTCAGTTACAAGTTAAGTCACAAAACACACACACACACACACACACACACACACACACACACACACACCCCAAAAAAGCCCCCCTCAAAATAAATCTCACAAATAAAGCAAACAAACAAAAAATAAACACAAACAATTCCTACCTCTGAAGCAGTCATACCTATATCATGCAAGATGCTGTAATCAGTGCCTGTAGCAGTATATGACAGCTTCTTCCTGGGTCATGAACATCAGGCTTTGAGATTTGTATTCAGCAGCACCAAAAATCACCATCAGGGAGATGGGCTGTGCATCCCAGATGCTGGCACATATACTCACAGAATGACATTGCCATGCAGTCAGTTCAGTCTGGTCAGCAATGAATGCTGTTGCTAAAATACCTGATACCATTTCAGTGTACACAACCCTGCCATTACCTTGGACTGGCACCGCCCAGAACATCAGGCACATGATGGATATCACAGCTCATCAGCCACATGCTATCTTGGTGATATTCATACCAGTAAGAAAGTCCTCCACGCAAAGCAGCTGCTATAGAATGGCATTTTTGTGCAGTCTCTGAAATGGACTGCTGTATTCTGTTAAGTTATGATGTACCACACCAGGCCACCACAACTTTCAAGGTAATATAGTGTCATCTGACCTACTATGAACTAGTATTTGAACAACATGCATTATTTCACAAAGCCCCTACTGTTATGTAAGAAGAGCCAGGTCCATATGTTATGGCAGGATGGCAGGTCCCAGGTCACCTATACAGTTCCATACATGTAGGAACTTAAACAGCTATCAAGCTGTCTTATATACAGGTGTGTGTTCATACAAAAATAATAAAAAAATGCATGTGTGAACACACATGTACACATGATTACATTTATGCATGTCTCACTCAATCTCAGACATGTGCAGTGATATACAAGCAGCAGAGCTCTACAGTACAACAATGATGTCAGAGCAGTGCCATCCTTTGTATGCAGGTAGTATTAAAGAGTGACAGTTGTGTATGCAAGCAGTTGGTGATGGCATCTGGGCCTTTGATACTCCCTTCTAGGATAGCATCTCAGAAAGTCCAGTATAAAATATGTGTTGGACTTGTAGTACTTGCTATAGGTGCTGCTCCCTTTCTCAGTTGACCTTTTCCATAGCACAACACTGATCAGCATCTGTTGGCTATAAGAACAATTGATTTAACCATACCATGGGCAGCACTGCAATGGTATATACACAATAATATATGGCATATATTACATGGTAAAGTGGCCTAGCTCTGATCTTCCCTTAACAGCTTCTGTAGCTCTGTCCCACTCCTCTAGAAATGCAGTTATATCTGTAGTAGCACTGCTCCATGAACTACAACACATCAGTGCCAGCTAATAACTGCCACCCTATGTGGGCCCACATGCCCACCTTGGAGCTACTCTCAGTAACTGGGTTGCTAAACATAGTACAAGATGAAAAAAAAAAAAAACACTTGGCATCAGGAAAGGTTCTCACAAAGAATTTTATTAAGTGTTTTCTACAGACAGCAACAACCAGGATATTGTTCCTTTGAATAGCCAAAATTCTGTTTAGAAACCTATCCTGACAACAAAATTGCTCATTCTAGTCAAAGTTATTGACTTTTTGAGCTTTGCTGCTTTCTGACATTGTTACTATAAAAATGGGATAACAAATCCCACAAATAGCTGCACTTCCCATCTTCCCACACGGGTTACCCAACATTCGTACTGCTTGCCATCTTGGCAAGTAGTGCTGCAGAAATGTGGGGCACACATGGATACAGTAGGACATCAACATTGGCTGTCACATCTGCTTACTATGCTGCCGTGTACAGTACAATGAGTAGATCAGCACTCAAGGAATGTGTGTGCTGTGTCAGGAAGTACTACATGACAAATGTTAATATACGAGGCAAAGGTAGATGGTGTTCTGTGACATCATTAATGATATTATGATGCATAGTGACAGATTCATAGTGTGCATTTTAATTTGTACAGGCTTCATAAATATTTTGGTCATATGGAGATTATTGCATGTGCACCATACTAAATTTACATATTTTCACATCTGCACTAGTCATGCTACATTCAGCACCAATACTAAACATAATGCATGCTGGGACACAGAGTAATGTTCTTGCTTTTGCATTATTCATACTGTTCTCAACCATGATAGTAAGTACCTTATATGGTATTAGGCAATAGTATTCATGATATAGATGATGTCTGGTATTACATGTTTTCTCTGTAGTGGCTGTCAGAAGATGAAAATATACTTCACTCTCAGGAGACAGATGTCCCCCTTACAAGCAAATTGGCCATGATGGTATCTTCTTTCTAGGGTGTGGGGGTAACCAAGATGACAGGCAGCTAGGATAACAGCAGTTTTCTATGCTGTAGGTGGACATGGGAGGTTGAGCAAGTAATGCTGTATGTAACAAATCCTACAAACAGATGTACTTCCTTTCTTGCCATTCAAGCTTCCTAATGGTTTTGTTGCTTAGTGAGTAGTGTAGCAGAAATGTGGGACACATTTGAACACATAGTAAGTAACACATTAACATAGGCTGTCACATCCACCTTTCATGCTGCCAAGTACAGTACCATGAGTGGATGAGCACTCACAGAAAGGGTGCTCTATGGCATGAAGTACTACATGGCAAACATCTATATACAGTACAAGCTACAAATCTGAGAGCTGCCGATGTTTTGTGCACTGTCAACAAGAATATGGAGCATGACAGCACATGACTAATAAAAGTTTTGTGGTATAAAGTTCACAGTATATACGTGTATGCAGTACTACTACTCCAGTCACGCAGCACTGAAACCTATAGCTTGATATTGCGCATATCTGGATACAAAACAATGTTACTGCCTTTTCATTAATCATATTACTCCCTGCAAAAATGCTACATTAGGGTGATGGACATGATAGACCAGACCAAAAAGAGGGCTATAGAACTGAGAACTGACAAAGCACCAATCCACACCAGACAAGTGCCTCTCAGAAGTGGAGGAGATGCTGTTGGCCCTGGTTCCTGAGACAACATTGGCAGGAGTCAAGGGCTTGAAGGTTGATGTTCCCCATGCAGGAGTTAAGGATGACATCTATGCTGTTTAGATATTATAATTAATGGTGCATGCATACATCAAATATAGCAGCAGTCTGCCACGGTATATATGCTGTATCCTACAGTCCAGCTATTTTTGTCAATACAAAGCTGGACTTAAAACTGGAGAAGGCTAAGAAAGGAGGGTATGTGGACAGTAGGAAGACTGAGTACCCATTACATACCCACCATCATATTAGGTACAATATACTGGCTTAAAAATGACAAACCATATGTATTTATATGTTTTCTATCAGCTTTACACGAGACTGATGATAATCAATTACAGTCATTATAATGGGGGGGGGCTTAAATATAATGTTATATTTCTTGTAGGATAAATCCACTATTAAGGCAGAAAGGAGTATTAAATCTCAAAAGATTTTGCAAATAACCATACAAAACTACAATTTCTGATCTTTGGTCAATGTTGAAGGCAGAAGACCCACTTACACTTTTTTCAGTGGCAGGGAATGCACATCATCTTGGATCATTAGTCAAATACAATACTACAACTCTAATGCCTAAAGTTAGCATACTAGTAGATGAAACAGTGTCCCTTCTCAGATCATGATTGGATATTCCTGTGTACCAGTGGACACAAGAAAAACTTGAAAAAGTAATGAAGAGTGAGACAGTTAATGGTTATGACAAGGATTGTGCCTCAGTATAAAACATTATATAAAATCAAACCAGACTGGTTACATGCTAGATGGGGTGTGGTGGGAAAACATGAAATTAACTCTAAATATTTGCCACACTGTAAGCTGTATGTAAAGATGGATTCAAACATATAATAGTTAATTTAAACAAGTGGGGCAGTTACAGAAGTTATGCAATGACAGTAAATAAAAGCATGCAGTAGAAGGTATGAAAAAGGAAGAAAGGAAACTAGTAGGCAATTTATGAGAGGAATAGTAAATACTTTCAGAGAGAAGCCTTACAAGATTGGTCACTGTGGAATAAACAAGGAAGGATGTTGGTCTTACGATTAAAGCAAATACAGGGGTTGGCATAATGTTAAGGTATTTACCTCACAGAAACAAGGTACAGGGTTTGATTCTCACCTTTAAGGGAAATTGCCTAGGCTTAAAATGGCCCACAAGGGCAGCTACTTACCTATGAACAGGCTAAGGTTAACATCAAGTACTTGAAACAGCACCAGAAAAGAGTGATTAAAATCAATAAGACATCAATCAAGCCTCCTACACCTATTATACTAACATATACAATGATCCACGGCACCCTTTTCAAGAATATGACAACAGATGCAAAGGTTTGAGACTCTTTATAAGGTGCTCAAGCAACAGAACAAAATAAATTATTTCTTCTCACCCTTACAAGGGCAAAAGTGACCCAGGCTTTAAGAGAACTACACAATGGTAAAGCCCCTTGGTAATACAGACTAACAGCATGTGTAAAAAACTTTTAGACAAGAAAGGCAGTAACTCCTATAGCATCTACACCAGGTACTTA